>NW_027143219.1:0-73307 GCF_026170545.1 Melanerpes formicivorus
AGTCAAAATGAGCCTTAGAATTCTTCCCTACCTTATTCCTGTGCTGAGATACAGGCTGCTCCAACCTGCTGTAAAATGCTTGATTTCGAGAGTGAGCGAAACTAATGAAAACATTGTTGGGGTAAAACCTAAAGGGAAAGACCTAGCACCAAATCCAATTTGCCATCTGATCTAACTTCTGGAGGCAGTCAAAATGAGCCTTAGAATTCTTCCCTACCTTATTCCTGTGCTGAGATACAGGCTGCTCCAACCTGCTGTAAAATGCTTGATTTCGAGAGTGAGCGAAACTAATGAAAACATTGTTGGGGTAAAACCTAAAGGGAAAGACCTAGCACCAAATCCAATTTGCCATCTGATCTAACTTCTGGAGGCAGTCAAAATGAGCCTTAGAATTCTTCCCTACCTTATTCCTGTGCTGAGATACAGGCTGCTCCAACCTGCTGTAAAATGCTTGATTTCGAGAGTGAGCGAAACTAATGAAAACATTGTTGGGGTAAAACCTAAAGGGAAAGACCTAGCACCAAATCCAATTTGCCATCTGATCTAACTTCTGGAGGCAGTCAAAATGATCCTTAGAATTCTTCCCTACCTTATTCCTGTGCTGAGATACAGGCTGCTCCAACCTGCTGTAAAATGCTTGATTTCGAGAGTGAGCGAAACTAATGAAAACATTGTTGGGGTAAAACCTAAAGGGAAAGACCTAGCACCAAATCCAATTTGCCATCTGATCTAACTTCTGGAGGCAGTCAAAATGAGCCTTAGAATTCTTCCCTACCTTATTCCTGTGCTGAGATACAGGCTGCTCCAACCTGCTGTAAAATGCTTGATTTCGAGAGTGAGCGAAACTAATGAAAACATTGTTGGGTAAAACCTAAAGGGAAAGACCTAGCACCAAATCCAATTTGCCATCTGATCTAACTTCTGGAGGCAGTCAAAATGAGCCTTAGAATTCTTCCCTACCTTATTCCTGTGCTGAGATACAGGCTGCTCCAACCTGCTGTAAAATGCTTGATTTCGAGAGTGAGCGAAACTAATGAAAACATTGTTGGGGTAAAACCTAAAGGGAAAGACCTAGCACCAAATCCAATTTGCCATCTGATCTAACTTCTGGAGGCAGTCAAAATGATCCTTAGAATTCTTCCCTACCTTATTCCTGTGCTGAGATACAGGCTGCTCCAACCTGCTGTAAAATGCTTGATTTCGAGAGTGAGCGAAACTAATGAAAACATTGTTGGGGTAAAACCTAAAGGGAAAGACCTAGCACCAAATCCAATTTGCCATCTGATCTAACTTCTGGAGGCAGTCAAAATGAGCCTTAGAATTCTTCCCTACCTTATTCCTGTGCTGAGATACAGGCTGCTCCAACCTGCTGTAAAATGCTTGATTTCGAGAGTGAGCGAAACTAATGAAAACATTGTTGGGGTAAAACCTAAAGGGAAAGACCTAGCACCAAATCCAATTTGCCATCTGATCTAACTTCTGGAGGCAGTCAAAATGAGCCTTAGAATTCTTCCCTACCTTATTCCTGTGCTGAGATACAGGCTGCTCCAACCTGCTGTAAAATGCTTGATTTCGAGAGTGAGCGAAACTAATGAAAACATTGTTGGGGTAAAACCTAAAGGGAAAGACCTAGCACCAAATCCAATTTGCCATCTGATCTAACTTCTGGAGGCAGTCAAAATGAGCCTTAGAATTCTTCCCTACCTTATTCCTGTGCTGAGATACAGGCTGCTCCAACCTGCTGTAAAATGCTTGATTTCGAGAGTGAGCGAAACTAATGAAAACATTGTTGGGGTAAAACCTAAAGGGAAAGACCTAGCACCAAATCCAATTTGCCATCTGATCTAACTTCTGGAGGCAGTCAAAATGAGCCTTAGAATTCTTCCCTACCTTATTCCTGTGCTGAGATACAGGCTGCTCCAACCTGCTGTAAAATGCTTGATTTCGAGAGTGAGCGAAACTAATGAAAACATTGTTGGGGTAAAACCTAAAGGGAAAGACCTAGCACCAAATCCAATTTGCCATCTGATCTAACTTCTGGAGGCAGTCAAAATGATCCTTAGAATTCTTCCCTACCTTATTCCTGTGCTGAGATACAGGCTGCTCCAACCTGCTGTAAAATGCTTGATTTCGAGAGTGAGCGAAACTAATGAAAACATTGTTGGGGTAAAACCTAAAGGGAAAGACCTAGCACCAAATCCAATTTGCCATCTGATCTAACTTCTGGAGGCAGTCAAAATGAGCCTTAGAATTCTTCCCTACCTTATTCCTGTGCTGAGATACAGGCTGCTCCAACCTGCTGTAAAATGCTTGATTTCGAGAGTGAGCGAAACTAATGAAAACATTGTTGGGGTAAAACCTAAAGGGAAAGACCTAGCACCAAATCCAATTTGCCATCTGATCTAACTTCTGGAGGCAGTCAAAATGAGCCTTAGAATTCTTCCCTACCTTATTCCTGTGCTGAGATACAGGCTGCTCCAACCTGCTGTAAAATGCTTGATTTCGAGAGTGAGCGAAACTAATGAAAACATTGTTGGGGTAAAACCTAAAGGGAAAGACCTAGCACCAAATCCAATTTGCCATCTGATCTAACTTCTGGAGGCAGTCAAAATGAGCCTTAGAATTCTTCCCTACCTTATTCCTGTGCTGAGATACAGGCTGCTCCAACCTGCTGTAAAATGCTTGATTTCGAGAGTGAGCGAAACTAATGAAAACATTGTTGGGGTAAAACCTAAAGGGAAAGACCTAGCACCAAATCCAATTTGCCATCTGATCTAACTTCTGGAGGCAGTCAAAATGAGCCTTAGAATTCTTCCCTACCTTATTCCTGTGCTGAGATACAGGCTGCTCCAACCTGCTGTAAAATGCTTGATTTCGAGAGTGAGCGAAACTAATGAAAACATTGTTGGGGTAAAACCTAAAGGGAAAGACCTAGCACCAAATCCAATTTGCCATCTGATCTAACTTCTGGAGGCAGTCAAAATGATCCTTAGAATTCTTCCCTACCTTATTCCTGTGCTGAGATACAGGCTGCTCCAACCTGCTGTAAAATGCTTGATTTCGAGAGTGAGCGAAACTAATGAAAACATTGTTGGGGTAAAACCTAAAGGGAAAGACCTAGCACCAAATCCAATTTGCCATCTGATCTAACTTCTGGAGGCAGTCAAAATGAGCCTTAGAATTCTTCCCTACCTTATTCCTGTGCTGAGATACAGGCTGCTCCAACCTGCTGTAAAATGCTTGATTTCGAGAGTGAGCGAAACTAATGAAAACATTGTTGGGGTAAAACCTAAAGGGAAAGACCTAGCACCAAATCCAATTTCCCATCTGATCTAACTTCTGGAGGCAGTCAAAATGATCCTTAGAATTCTTCCCTACCTAATTCCTGTGCTGAGATACAGGCTGCTCCAACCTGCTGTAAAATGCTTGATTTCGAGAGTGAGCGAAACTAATGAAAACATTGTTGGGGTAAAACCTAAAGGGAAAGACCTAGCACCAAATCCAATTTGCCATCTGATCTAACTTCTGGAGGCAGTCAAAATGATCCTTAGAATTCTTCCCTACCTTATTCCTGTGCTGAGATACAGGCTGCTCCAACCTGCTGTAAAATGCTTGATTTCGAGAGTGAGCGAAACTCATGAAAACATTGTTGGGGTAAAACCTAAAGGGAAAGACCTAGCACCAAATCCAATTTGCCATCTGATCTAACTTCTGGAGGCAGTCAAAATGAGCCTTTGAATTCTTCCCTACCTTATTCCTGTGCTGAGATACAGGCTGCTCCAACCTGCTGTAAAATGCTTGATTTCGAGAGTGAGCGAAACTAATGAAAACATTGTTGGGGTAAAACCTAAAGGGAAAGACCTAGCACCAAATCCAATTTGCCATCTGATCTAACTTCTGGAGGCAGTCAAAATGAGCCTTTGAATTCTTCCCTACCTTATTCCTGTGCTGAGATACAGGCTGCTCCAACCTGCTGTAAAATGCTTGATTTCGAGAGTGAGCGAAACTAATGAAAACATTGTTGGGGTAAAACCTAAAGGGAAAGACCTAGCACCAAATCCAATTTGCCATCTGATCTAACTTCTGGAGGCAGTCAAAATGAGCCTTAGAATTCTTCCCTACCTTATTCCTGTGCTGAGATACAGGCTGCTCCAACCTGCTGTAAAATGCTTGATTTCGAGAGTGAGCGAAACTAATGAAAACATTGTTGGGGTAAAACCTAAAGGGAAAGACCTAGCACCAAATCCAATTTGCCATCTGATCTAACTTCTGGAGGCAGTCAAAATGAGCCTTAGAATTCTTCCCTACCTTATTCCTGTGCTGAGATACAGGCTGCTCCAACCTGCTGTAAAATGCTTGATTTCGAGAGTGAGCGAAAACTAATGAAAACATTGTTGGGGTAAAACCTAAAGGGAAAGACCTAGCACCAAATCCAATTTGCCATCTGATCTAACTTCTGCAGGCAGTCAAAATGAGCCTTAGAATTCTTCCCTACCTTATTCCTGTGCTGAGATACAGGCTGCTCCAACCTGCTGTAAAATGCTTGATTTCGAGAGTGAGCGAAACTAATGAAAACATTGTTGGGGTAAAACCTAAAGGGAAAGACCTAGCACCAAATCCAATTTGCCATCTGATCTAACTTCTGGAGGCAGTCAAAATGAGCCTTAGAATTCTTCCCTACCTTATTCCTGTGCTGAGATACAGGCTGCTCCAACCTGCTGTAAAATGCTTGATTTCGAGAGTGAGCGAAACTAATGAAAACATTGTTGGGGTAAAACCTAAAGGGAAAGACCTAGCACCAAATCCAATTTGCCATCTGATCTAACTTCTGGAGGCAGTCAAAATGAGCCTTAGAATTCTTCCCTACCTTATTCCTGTGCTGAGATACAGGCTGCTCCAACCTGCTGTAAAATGCTTGATTTCGAGAGTGAGCGAAACTAATGAAAACATTGTTGGGGTAAAACCTAAAGGGAAAGACCTAGCACCAAATCCAATTTGCCATCTGATCTAACTTCTGGAGGCAGTCAAAATGATCCTTAGAATTCTTCCCTACCTTATTCCTGTGCTGAGATACAGGCTGCTCCAACCTGCTGTAAAATGCTTGATTTCGAGAGTGAGCGAAACTAATGAAAACATTGTTGGGGTAAAACCTAAAGGGAAAGACCTAGCACCAAATCCAATTTGCCATCTGATCTAACTTCTGGAGGCAGTCAAAATGATCCTTAGAATTCTTCACTACCTTATTCCTGTGCTGAGATACAGGCTGCTCCAACCTGCTGTAAAATGCTTGATTTCGAGAGTGAGCGAAACTCATGAAAACATTGTTGGGGTAAAACCTAAAGGGAAAGACCTAGCACCAAATCCAATTTGCCATCTGATCTAACTTCTGGAGGCAGTCAAAATGAGCCTTTGAATTCTTCCCTACCTTATTCCTGTGCTGAGATACAGGCTGCTCCAACCTGCTGTAAAATGCTTGATTTCGAGAGTGAGCGAAACTAATGAAAACATTGTTGGGGTAAAACCTAAAGGGAAAGACCTAGCACCAAATCCAATTTGCCATCTGATCTAACTTCTGGAGGCAGTCAAAATGAGCCTTAGAATTCTTCCCTACCTTATTCCTGTGCTGAGATACAGGCTGCTCCAACCTGCTGTAAAATGCTTGATTTCGAGAGTGAGCGAAACTAATGAAAACATTGTTGGGGTAAAACCTAAAGGGAAAGACCTAGCACCAAATCCAATTTGCCATCTGATCTAACTTCTGCAGGCAGTCAAAATGAGCCTTAGAATTCTTCCCTACCTTATTCCTGTGCTGAGATACAGGCTGCTCCAACCTGCTGTAAAATGCTTGATTTCGAGAGTGAGCGAAACTAATGAAAACATTGTTGGGGTAAAACCTAAAGGGAAAGACCTAGCACCAAATCCAATTTGCCATCTGATCTAACTTCTGGAGGCAGTCAAAATGATCCTTAGAATTCTTCCCTACCTTATTCCTGTGCTGAGATACAGGCTGCTCCAACCTGCTGTAAAATGCTTGATTTCGAGAGTGAGCGAAACTAATGAAAACATTGTTGGGGTAAAACCTAAAGGGAAAGACCTAGCACCAAATCCAATTTGCCATCTGATCTAACTTCTGCAGGCAGTCAAAATGAGCCTTAGAATTCTTCCCTACCTTATTCCTGTGCTGAGATACAGGCTGCTCCAACCTGCTGTAAAATGCTTGATTTCGAGAGTGAGCGAAACTAATGAAAACATTGTTGGGGTAAAACCTAAAGGGAAAGACCTAGCACCAAATCCAATTTGCCATCTGATCTAACTTCTGGAGGCAGTCAAAATGAGCCTTAGAATTCTTCCCTACCTTATTCCTGTGCTGAGATACAGGCTGCTCCAACCTGCTGTAAAATGCTTGATTTCGAGAGTGAGCGAAACTAATGAAAACATTGTTGGGGTAAAACCTAAAGGGAAAGACCTAGCACCAAATCCAATTTGCCATCTGATCTAACTTCTGGAGGCAGTCAAAATGAGCCTTAGAATTCTTCCCTACCTTATTCCTGTGCTGAGATACAGGCTGCTCCAACCTGCTGTAAAATGCTTGATTTCGAGAGTGAGCGAAACTAATGAAAACATTGTTGGGGTAAAACCTAAAGGGAAAGACCTAGCACCAAATCCAATTTGCCATCTGATCTAACTTCTGGAGGCAGTCAAAATGAGCCTTAGAATTCTTCCCTACCTTATTCCTGTGCTGAGATACAGGCTGCTCCAACCTGCTGTAAAATGCTTGCTTTCGAGAGTGAGCGAAACTAATGAAAACATTGTTGGGGTAAAACCTAAAGGGAAAGACCTAGCACCAAATCCAATTTGCCATCTGATCTAACTTCTGGAGGCAGTCAAAATGAGCCTTAGAATTCTTCCCTACCTTATTCCTGTGCTGAGATACAGGCTGCTCCAACCTGCTGTAAAATGCTTGATTTCGAGAGTGAGCGAAACTAATGAAAACATTGTTGGGGTAAAACCTAAAGGGAAAGACCTAGCACCAAATCCAATTTGCCATCTGATCTAACTTCTGGAGGCAGTCAAAATGAGCCTTAGAATTCTTCCCTACCTTATTCCTGTGCTGAGATACAGGCTGCTCCAACCTGCTGTAAAATGCTTGATTTCGAGAGTGAGCGAAACTAATGAAAACATTGTTGGGGTAAAACCTAAAGGGAAAGACCTAGCACCAAATCCAATTTGCCATCTGATCTAACTTCTGGAGGCAGTCAAAATGATCCTTAGAATTCTTCCCTACCTTATTCCTGTGCTGAGATACAGGCTGCTCCAACCTGCTGTAAAATGCTTGATTTCGAGAGTGAGCGAAACTAATGAAAACATTGTTGGGGTAAAACCTAAAGGGAAAGACCTAGCACCAAATCCAATTTGCCATCTGATCTAACTTCTGCAGGCAGTCAAAATGAGCCTTTGAATTCTTCCCTACCTTATTCCTGTGCTGAGATACAGGCTGCTCCAACCTGCTGTAAAATGCTTGATTTCGAGAGTGAGCGAAACTAATGAAAACATTGTTGGGGTAAAACCTAAAGGGAAAGACCTAGCACCAAATCCAATTTGCCATCTGATCTAACTTCTGGAGGCAGTCAAAATGATCCTTAGAATTCTTCCCTACCTTATTCCTGTGCTGAGATACAGGCTGCTCCAACCTGCTGTAAAATGCTTGATTTCGTAGAGTGAGCGAAACTAATGAAAACATTGTTGGGGTAAAACCTAAAGGGAAAGACCTAGCACCAAATCCAATTTGCCATCTGATCTAACTTCTGGAGGCAGTCAAAATGAGCCTTAGAATTCTTCCCTACCTTATTCCTGTGCTGAGATACAGGCTGCTCCAACCTGCTGTAAAATGCTTGATTTCGAGAGTGAGCGAAACTAATGAAAACATTGTTGGGGTAAAACCTAAAGGGAAAGACCTAGCACCAAATCCAATTTGCCATCTGATCTAACTTCTGGAGGCAGTCAAAATGATCCTTAGAATTCTTCCCTACCTTATTCCTGTGCTGAGATACAGGCTGCTCCAACCTGCTGTAAAATGCTTGATTTCGAGAGTGAGCGAAACTAATGAAAACATTGTTGGGGTAAAACCTAAAGGGAAAGACCTAGCACCAAATCCAATTTGCCATCTGATCTAACTTCTGGAGGCAGTCAAAATGATCCTTAGAATTCTTCCCTACCTTATTCCTGTGCTGAGATACAGGCTGCTCCAACCTGCTGTAAAATGCTTGATTTCGAGAGTGAGCGAAACTCATGAAAACATTGTTGGGGTAAAACCTAAAGGGAAAGACCTAGCACCAAATCCAATTTGCCATCTGATCTAACTTCTGGAGGCAGTCAAAATGAGCCTTAGAATTCTTCCCTACCTTATTCCTGTGCTGAGATACAGGCTGCTCCAACCTGCTGTAAAATGCTTGATTTCGAGAGTGAGCGAAACTAATGAAAACATTGTTGGGGTAAAACCTAAAGGGAAAGACCTAGCACCAAATCCAATTTGCCATCTGATCTAACTTCTGGAGGCAGTCAAAATGAGCCTTTGAATTCTTCCCTACCTTATTCCTGTGCTGAGATACAGGCTGCTCCAACCTGCTGTAAAATGCTTGATTTCGAGAGTGAGCGAAACTAATGAAAACATTGTTGGGGTAAAACCTAAAGGGAAAGACCTAGCACCAAATCCAATTTGCCATCTGATCTAACTTCTGGAGGCAGTCAAAATGATCCTTAGAATTCTTCCCTACCTTATTCCTGTGCTGAGATACAGGCTGCTCCAACCTGCTGTAAAATGCTTGATTTCGAGAGTGAGCGAAACTAATGAAAACATTGTTGGGGTAAAACCTAAAGGGAAAGACCTAGCACCAAATCCAATTTGCCATCTGATCTAACTTCTGGAGGCAGTCAAAATGATCCTTAGAATTCTTCCCTACCTTATTCCTGTGCTGAGATACAGGCTGCTCCAACCTGCTGTAAAACGCTTGATTTCGAGAGTGAGCGAAACTAATGAAAACATTGTTGGGGTAAAACCTAAAGGGAAAGACCTAGCACCAAATCCAATTTGCCATCTGATCTAACTTCTGGAGGCAGTCAAAATGATCCTTAGAATTCTTCCCTACCTTATTCCTGTGCTGAGATACAGGCTGCTCCAACCTGCTGTAAAATGCTTGATTTCGAGAGTGAGCGAAACTAATGAAAACATTGTTGGGGTAAAACCTAAAGGGAAAGACCTAGCACCAAATCCAATTTGCCATCTGATCTAACTTCTGGAGGCAGTCAAAATGAGCCTTTGAATTCTTCCCTACCTTATTCCTGTGCTGAGATACAGGCTGCTCCAACCTGCTGTAAAATGCTTGATTTCGAGAGTGAGCGAAACTAATGAAAACATTGTTGGGGTAAAACCTAAAGGGAAAGACCTAGCACCAAATCCAATTTGCCATCTGATCTAACTTCTGGAGGCAGTCAAAATGAGCATTTGAATTCTTCCCTACCTTATTCCTGTGCTGAGATACAGGCTGCTCCAACCTGCTGTAAAATGCTTGATTTCGAGAGTGAGCGAAACTAATGAAAACATTGTTGGGGTAAAACCTAAAGGGAAAGACCTAGCACCAAATCCAATTTGCCATCTGATCTAACTTCTGGAGGCAGTCAAAATGATCCTTAGAATTCTTCCCTACCTTATTCCTGTGCTGAGATACAGGCTGCTCCAACCTGCTGTAAAATGCTTGATTTCGAGAGTGAGCGAAACTAATGAAAACATTGTTGGGGTAAAACCTAAAGGGAAAGACCTAGCACCAAATCCAATTTGCCATCTGATCTAACTTCTGGAGGCAGTCAAAATGATCCTTAGAATTCTTCCCTACCTTATTCCTGTGCTGAGATACAGGCTGCTCCAACCTGCTGTAAAATGCTTGATTTCGAGAGTGAGCGAAACTAATGAAAACATTGTTGGGGTAAAACCTAAAGGGAAAGACCTAGCACCAAATCCAATTTGCCATCTGATCTAACTTCTGGAGGCAGTCAAAATGAGCCTTAGAATTCTTCCCTACCTTATTCCTGTGCTGAGATACAGGCTGCTCCAACCTGCTGTAAAATGCTTGATTTCGAGAGTGAGCGAAACTAATGAAAACATTGTTGGGGTAAAACCTAAAGGGAAAGACCTAGCACCAAATCCAATTTGCCATCTGATCTAACTTCTGGAGGCAGTCAAAATGATCCTTAGAATTCTTCCCTACCTTATTCCTGTGCTGAGATACAGGCTGCTCCAACCTGCTGTAAAATGCTTGATTTCGAGAGTGAGCGAAACTAATGAAAACATTGTTGGGGTAAAACCTAAAGGGAAAGACCTAGCACCAAATCCAATTTGCCATCTGATCTAACTTCTGGAGGCAGTCAAAATGAGCCTTAGAATTCTTCCCTACCTTATTCCTGTGCTGACATACAGGCTGCTCCAACCTGCTGTAAAATGCTTGATTTCGAGAGTGAGCGAAACTAATGAAAACATTGTTGGGGTAAAACCTAAAGGGAAAGACCTAGCACCAAATCCAATTTGCCATCTGATCTAACTTCTGGAGGCAGTCAAAATGATCCTTAGAATTCTTCCTTACCTTATTCCTGTGCTGAGATACAGGCTGCTCCAACCTGCTGTAAAATGCTTGATTTCGAGAGTGAGCGAAACTAATGAAAACATTGTTGGGGTAAAACCTAAAGGGAAAGACCTAGCACCAAATCCAATTTGCCATCTGATCTAACTTCTGGAGGCAGTCAAAATGATCCTTTGAATTCTTCCCTACCTTATTCCTGTGCTGAGATACAGGCTGCTCCAACCTGCTGTAAAATGCTTGATTTCGAGAGTGAGCGAAACTAATGAAAACATTGTTGGGGTAAAACCTAAAGGGAAAGACCTAGCACCAAATCCAATTTGCCATCTGATCTAACTTCTGGAGGCAGTCAAAATGAGCCTTAGAATTCTTCCCTACCTTATTCCTGTGCTGAGATACAGGCTGCTCCAACCTGCTGTAAAATGCTTGATTTCGAGAGTGAGCGAAACTAATGAAAACATTGTTGGGGTAAAACCTAAAGGGAAAGACCTAGCACCAAATCCAATTTGCCATCTGATCTAACTTCTGGAGGCAGTCAAAATGAGCCTTAGAATTCTTCCCTACCTTATTCCTGTGCTGAGATACAGGCTGCTCCAACCTGCTGTAAAATGCTTGATTTCGAGAGTGAGCGAAACTAATGAAAACATTGTTGGGGTAAAACCTAAAGGGAAAGACCTAGCACCAAATCCAATTTGCCATCTGATCTAACTTCTGGAGGCAGTCAAAATGATCCTTAGAATTCTTCCCTACCTTATTCCTGTGCTGAGATACAGGCTGCTCCAACCTGCTGTAAAATGCTTGATTTCGAGAGTGAGCGAAACTAATGAAAACATTGTTGGGGTAAAACCTAAAGGGAAAGACCTAGCACCAAATCCAATTTGCCATCTGATCTAACTTCTGGAGGCAGTCAAAATGATCCTTAGAATTCTTCCCTACCTTATTCCTGTGCTGAGATACAGGCTGCTCCAACCTGCTGTAAAATGCTTGATTTCGAGAGTGAGCGAAACTAATGAAAACATTGTTGGGGTAAAACCTAAAGGGAAAGACCTAGCACCAAATCCAATTTGCCATCTGATCTAACTTCTGGAGGCAGTCAAAATGAGCATTTGAATTCTTCCCTACCTTATTCCTGTGCTGAGATACAGGCTGCTCCAACCTGCTGTAAAATGCTTGATTTCGAGAGTGAGCGAAACTAATGAAAACATTGTTGGGGTAAAACCTAAAGGGAAAGACCTAGCACCAAATCCAATTTGCCATCTGATCTAACTTCTGGAGGCAGTCAAAATGAGCCTTAGAATTCTTCCCTACCTTATTCCTGTGCTGAGATACAGGCTGCTCCAACCTGCTGTAAAATGCTTGATTTCGAGAGTGAGCGAAACTAATGAAAACATTGTTGGGGTAAAACCTAAAGGGAAAGACCTAGCACCAAATCCAATTTGCCATCTGATCTAACTTCTGGAGGCAGTCAAAATGAGCCTTAGAATTCTTCCCTACCTTATTCCTGTGCTGAGATACAGGCTGCTCCAACCTGCTGTAAAATGCTTGATTTCGAGAGTGAGCGAAACTAATGAAAACATTGTTGGGGTAAAACCTAAAGGGAAAGACCTAGCACCAAATCCAATTTGCCATCTGATCTAACTTCTGGAGGCAGTCAAAATGAGCCTTAGAATTCTTCCCTACCTTATTCCTGTGCTGAGATACAGGCTGCTCCAACCTGCTGTAAAATGCTTGATTTCGAGAGTGAGCGAAACTAATGAAAACATTGTTGGGGGTAAAACCTAAAGGGAAAGACCTAGCACCAAATCCAATTTGCCATCTGATCTAACTTCTGGAGGCAGTCAAAATGATCCTTAGAATTCTTCCCTACCTTATTCCTGTGCTGAGATACAGGCTGCTCCAACCTGCTGTAAAATGCTTGATTTCGAGAGTGAGCGAAACTAATGAAAACATTGTTGGGGTAAAACCTAAAGGGAAAGACCTAGCACCAAATCCAATTTGCCATCTGATCTAACTTCTGGAGGCAGTCAAAATGATCCTTAGAATTCTTCCCTACCTTATTCCTGTGCTGAGATACAGGCTGCTCCAACCTGCTGTAAAATGCTTGATTTCGAGAGTGAGCGAAACTAATGAAAACATTGTTGGGGTAAAACCTAAAGGGAAAGACCTAGCACCAATCCAATTTGCCATCTGATCTAACTTCTGGAGGCAGTCAAAATGATCCTTAGAATTCTTCCCTACCTTATTCCTGTGCTGAGATACAGGCTGCTCCAACCTGCTGTAAAATGCTTGATTTCGAGAGTGAGCGAAACTCATGAAAACATTGTTGGGGTAAAACCTAAAGGGAAAGACCTAGCACCAAATCCAATTTGCCATCTGATCTAACTTCTGGAGGCAGTCAAAATGAGCCTTAGAATTCTTCCCTACCTTATTCCTGTGCTGAGATACAGGCTGCTCCAACCTGCTGTAAAATGCTTGATTTCGAGAGTGAGCGAAACTAATGAAAACATTGTTGGGGTAAAACCTAAAGGGAAAGACCTAGCACCAAATCCAATTTGCCATCTGATCTAACTTCTGGAGGCAGTCAAAATGATCCTTAGAATTCTTCCCTACCTTATTCCTGTGCTGAGATACAGGCTGCTCCAACCTGCTGTAAAATGCTTGATTTCGAGAGTGAGCGAAACTAATGAAAACATTGTTGGGGTAAAACCTAAAGGGAAAGACCTAGCACCAAATCCAATTTGCCATCTGATCTAACTTCTGGAGGCAGTCAAAATGATCCCTTAGAATTCTTCCCTACCTTATTCTGTGCTGAGATACAGGCTGCTCCAACCTGCTGTAAAATGCTTGATTTCGAGAGTGAGCGAAACTAATGAAAACATTGTTGGGGTAAAACCTAAAGGGAAAGACCTAGCACCAAATCCAATTTGCCATCTGATCTAACTTCTGGAGGCAGTCAAAATGAGCCTTAGAATTCTTCCCTACCTTATTCCTGTGCTGAGATACAGGCTGCTCCAACCTGCTGTAAAATGCTTGCTTTCGAGAGTGAGCGAAACTAATGAAAACATTGTTGGGGTAAAACCTAAAGGGAAAGACCTAGCACCAAATCCAATTTGCCATCTGATCTAACTTCTGGAGGCAGTCAAAATGAGCCTTAGAATTCTTCCCTACCTTATTCCTGTGCTGAGATACAGGCTGCTCCAACCTGCTGTAAAATGCTTGATTTCGAGAGTGAGCGAAACTAATGAAAACATTGTTGGGGTAAAACCTAAAGGGAAAGACCTAGCACCAAATCCAATTTGCCATCTGATCTAACTTCTGGAGGCAGTCAAAATGAGCCTTAGAATTCTTCCCTACCTTATTCCTGTGCTGAGATACAGGCTGCTCCAACCTGCTGTAAAATGCTTGATTTCGAGAGTGAGCGAAACTAATGAAAACATTGTTGGGGTAAAACCTAAAGGGAAAGACCTAGCACCAAATCCAATTTGCCATCTGATCTAACTTCTGGAGGCAGTCAAAATGATCCTTAGAATTCTTCCCTACCTTATTCCTGTGCTGAGATACAGGCTGCTCCAACCTGCTGTAAAATGCTTGATTTCGAGAGTGAGCGAAACTAATGAAAACATTGTTGGGGTAAAACCTAAAGGGAAAGACCTAGCACCAAATCCAATTTGCCATCTGATCTAACTTCTGGAGGCAGTCAAAATGAGCATTTGAATTCTTCCCTACCTTATTCCTGTGCTGAGATACAGGCTGCTCCAACCTGCTGTAAAATGCTTGATTTCGAGAGTGAGCGAAACTAATGAAAACATTGTTGGGGTAAAACCTAAAGGGAAAGACCTAGCACCAAATCCAATTTGCCATCTGATCTAACTTCTGGAGGCAGTCAAAATGATCCTTAGAATTCTTCCCTACCTTATTCCTGTGCTGAGATACAGGCTGCTCCAACCTTCTGTAAAATGCTTGATTTCGAGAGTGAGCGAAACTAATGAAAAACATTGTTGGGGTAAAACCTAAAGGGAAAGACCTAGCACCAAATCCAATTTGCCATCTGATCTAACTTCTGGAGGCAGTCAAAATGAGCCTTAGAATTCTTCCCTACCTTATTCCTGTGCTGAGATACAGGCTGCTCCAACCTGCTGTAAAATGCTTGATTTCGAGAGTGAGCGAAACTAATGAAAACATTGTTGGGGTAAAACCTAAAGGGAAAGACCTAGCACCAAATCCAATTTGCCATCTGATCTAACTTCTGGAGGCAGTCAAAATGATCCTTAGAATTCTTCCCTACCTTATTCCTG
Organism: Melanerpes formicivorus; assembly: GCF_026170545.1. Taxonomy (NCBI): domain Eukaryota; kingdom Metazoa; phylum Chordata; class Aves; order Piciformes; family Picidae; genus Melanerpes; species Melanerpes formicivorus. The sequence continues at coordinate 14,924 of NW_027143219.1, forward strand.
TGCTGAGATACAGGCTGCTCCAACCTGCTGTAAAATGCTTGATTTCGAGAGTGAGCGAAACTAATGAAAACATTGTTGGGGTAAAACCTAAAGGGAAAGACCTAGCACCAAATCCAATTTGCCATCTGATCTAACTTCTGGAGGCAGTCAAAATGAGCCTTAGAATTCTTCCCTACCTTATTCCTGTGCTGAGATACAGGCTGCTCCAACCTGCTGTAAAATGCTTGATTTCGAGAGTGAGCGAAACTCATGAAAACATTGTTGGGGTAAAACCTAAAGGGAAAGACCTAGCACCAAATCCAATTTGCCATCTGATCTAACTTCTGGAGGCAGTCAAAATGAGCCTTTGAATTCTTCCCTACCTTATTCCTGTGCTGAGATACAGGCTGCTCCAACCTGCTGTAAAATGCTTGATTTCGAGAGTGAGCGAAACTAATGAAAACATTGTTGGGGTAAAACCTAAAGGGAAAGACCTAGCACCAAATCCAATTTGCCATCTGATCTAACTTCTGGAGGCAGTCAAAATGAGCCTTTGAATTCTTCCCTACCTTATTCCTGTGCTGAGATACAGGCTGCTCCAACCTGCTGTAAAATGCTTGATTTCGAGAGTGAGCGAAACTAATGAAAACATTGTTGGGGTAAAACCTAAAGGGAAAGACCTAGCACCAAATCCAATTTGCCATCTGATCTAACTTCTGGAGGCAGTCAAAATGATCCTTAGAATTCTTCCCTACCTTATTCCTGTGCTGAGATACAGGCTGCTCCAACCTGCTGTAAAATGCTTGATTTCGAGAGTGAGCGAAACTAATGAAAACATTGTTGGGGTAAAACCTAAAGGGAAAGACCTAGCACCAAATCCAATTTGCCATCTGATCTAACTTCTGGAGGCAGTCAAAATGATCCTTAGAATTCTTCCCTACCTTATTCCTGTGCTGAGATACAGGCTGCTCCAACCTGCTGTAAAATGCTTGATTTCGAGAGTGAGCGAAACTAATGAAAACATTGTTGGGGTAAAACCTAAAGGGAAAGACCTAGCACCAAATCCAATTTGCCATCTGATCTAACTTCTGGAGGCAGTCAAAATGATCCTTAGAATTCTTCCCTACCTTATTCCTGTGCTGAGATACAGGCTGCTCCAACCTGCTGTAAAATGCTTGATTTCGAGAGTGAGCGAAACTAATGAAAACATTGTTGGGGTAAAACCTAAAGGGAAAGACCTAGCACCAAATCCAATTTGCCATCTGATCTAACTTCTGGAGGCAGTCAAAATGAGCCTTTGAATTCTTCCCTACCTTATTCCTGTGCTGAGATACAGGCTGCTCCAACCTGCTGTAAAATGCTTGATTTCGAGAGTGAGCGAAACTAATGAAAACATTGTTGGGGTAAAACCTAAAGGGAAAGACCTAGCACCAAATCCAATTTGCCATCTGATCTAACTTCTGGAGGCAGTCAAAATGAGCATTTGAATTCTTCCCTACCTTATTCCTGTGCTGAGATACAGGCTGCTCCAACCTGCTGTAAAATGCTTGATTTCGAGAGTGAGCGAAACTAATGAAAACATTGTTGGGGTAAAACCTAAAGGGAAAGACCTAGCACCAAATCCAATTTGCCATCTGATCTAACTTCTGGAGGCAGTCAAAATGATCCTTAGAATTCTTCCCTACCTTATTCCTGTGCTGAGATACAGGCTGCTCCAACCTGCTGTAAAATGCTTGATTTCGAGAGTGAGCGAAACTAATGAAAACATTGTTGGGGTAAAACCTAAAGGGAAAGACCTAGCACCAAATCCAATTTGCCATCTGATCTAACTTCTGGAGGCAGTCAAAATGATCCTTAGAATTCTTCCCTACCTTATTCCTGTGCTGAGATACAGGCTGCTCCAACCTGCTGTAAAATGCTTGCTTTCGAGAGTGAGCGAAACTAATGAAAACATTGTTGGGGTAAAACCTAAAGGGAAAGACCTAGCACCAAATCCAATTTGCCATCTGATCTAACTTCTGGAGGCAGTCAAAATGAGCCTTAGAATTCTTCCCTACCTTATTCCTGTGCTGAGATACAGGCTGCTCCAACCTGCTGTAAAATGCTTGATTTCGAGAGTGAGCGAAACTAATGAAAACATTGTTGGGGTAAAACCTAAAGGGAAAGACCTAGCACCAAATCCAATTTGCCATCTGATCTAACTTCTGGAGGCAGTCAAAATGATCCTTAGAATTCTTCCCTACCTTATTCCTGTGCTGAGATACAGGCTGCTCCAACCTGCTGTAAAATGCTTGATTTCGAGAGTGAGCGAAACTAATGAAAACATTGTTGGGGTAAAACCTAAAGGGAAAGACCTAGCACCAAATCCAATTTGCCATCTGATCTAACTTCTGGAGGCAGTCAAAATGAGCCTTAGAATTCTTCCCTACCTTATTCCTGTGCTGACATACAGGCTGCTCCAACCTGCTGTAAAATGCTTGATTTCGAGAGTGAGCGAAACTAATGAAAACATTGTTGGGGTAAAACCTAAAGGGAAAGACCTAGCACCAAATCCAATTTGCCATCTGATCTAACTTCTGGAGGCAGTCAAAATGATCCTTTGAATTCTTCCCTACCTTATTCCTGTGCTGAGATACAGGCTGCTCCAACCTGCTGTAAAATGCTTGATTTCGAGAGTGAGCGAAACTAATGAAAACATTGTTGGGGTAAAACCTAAAGGGAAAGACCTAGCACCAAATCCAATTTGCCATCTGATCTAACTTCTGGAGGCAGTCAAAATGAGCCTTAGAATTCTTCCCTACCTTATTCCTGTGCTGAGATACAGGCTGCTCCAACCTGCTGTAAAATGCTTGATTTCGAGAGTGAGCGAAACTAATGAAAACATTGTTGGGGTAAAACCTAAAGGGAAAGACCTAGCACCAAATCCAATTTGCCATCTGATCTAACTTCTGGAGGCAGTCAAAATGAGCCTTAGAATTCTTCCCTACCTTATTCCTGTGCTGAGATACAGGCTGCTCCAACCTGCTGTAAAATGCTTGATTTCGAGAGTGAGCGAAACTAATGAAAACATTGTTGGGGTAAAACCTAAAGGGAAAGACCTAGCACCAAATCCAATTTGCCATCTGATCTAACTTCTGGAGGCAGTCAAAATGAGCCTTAGAATTCTTCCCTACCTTATTCCTGTGCTGAGATACAGGCTGCTCCAACCTGCTGTAAAATGCTTGATTTCGAGAGTGAGCGAAACTAATGAAAACATTGTTGGGGTAAAACCTAAAGGGAAAGACCTAGCACCAAATCCAATTTGCCATCTGATCTAACTTCTGGAGGCAGTCAAAATGATCCTTAGAATTCTTCCCTACCTTATTCCTGTGCTGAGATACAGGCTGCTCCAACCTGCTGTAAAATGCTTGATTTCGAGAGTGAGCGAAACTAATGAAAACATTGTTGGGGTAAAACCTAAAGGGAAAGACCTAGCACCAAATCCAATTTGCCATCTGATCTAACTTCTGGAGGCAGTCAAAATGAGCATTTGAATTCTTCCCTACCTTATTCCTGTGCTGAGATACAGGCTGCTCCAACCTGCTGTAAAATGCTTGATTTCGAGAGTGAGCGAAACTAATGAAAACATTGTTGGGGTAAAACCTAAAGGGAAAGACCTAGCACCAAATCCAATTTGCCATCTGATCTAACTTCTGGAGGCAGTCAAAATGATCCTTAGAATTCTTCCCTACCTTATTCCTGTGCTGAGATACAGGCTGCTCCAACCTGCTGTAAAATGCTTGATTTCGAGAGTGAGCGAAACTAATGAAAACATTGTTGGGGTAAAACCTAAAGGGAAAGACCTAGCACCAAATCCAATTTGCCATCTGATCTAACTTCTGGAGGCAGTGAAAATGAGCCTTAGAATTCTTCCCTACCTTATTCCTGTGCTGAGATACAGGCTGCTCCAACCTGCTGTAAAATGCTTGATTTCGAGAGTGAGCGAAACTAATGAAAACATTGTTGGGGTAAAACCTAAAGGGAAAGACCTAGCACCAAATCCAATTTGCCATCTGATCTAACTTCTGGAGGCAGTCAAAATGAGCCTTAGAATTCTTCCCTACCTTATTCCTGTGCTGAGATACAGGCTGCTCCAACCTGCTGTAAAATGCTTGATTTCGAGAGTGAGCGAAACTAATGAAAACATTGTTGGGGTAAAACCTAAAGGGAAAGACCTAGCACCAAATCCAATTTGCCATCTGATCTAACTTCTGGAGGCAGTCAAAATGAGCCTTAGAATTCTTCCCTACCTTATTCCTGTGCTGAGATACAGGCTGCTCCAACCTGCTGTAAAATGCTTGATTTCGAGAGTGAGCGAAACTAATGAAAACATTGTTGGGGTAAAACCTAAAGGGAAAGACCTAGCACCAAATCCAATTTGCCATCTGATCTAACTTCTGGAGGCAGTCAAAATGAGCCTTAGAATTCTTCCCTACCTTATTCCTGTGCTGAGATACAGGCTGCTCCAACCTGCTGTAAAATGCTTGATTTCGAGAGTGAGCGAAACTAATGAAAACATTGTTGGGGTAAAACCTAAAGGGAAAGACCTAGCACCAAATCCAATTTGCCATCTGATCTAACTTCTGGAGGCAGTCAAAATGATCCTTAGAATTCTTCCCTACCTTATTCCTGTGCTGAGATACAGGCTGCTCCAACCTGCTGTAAAATGCTTGATTTCGAGAGTGAGCGAAACTAATGAAAACATTGTTGGGGTAAAACCTAAAGGGAAAGACCTAGCACCAAATCCAATTTGCCATCTGATCTAACTTCTGGAGGCAGTCAAAATGATCCTTAGAATTCTTCCCTACCTTATTCCTGTGCTGAGATACAGGCTGCTCCAACCTGCTGTAAAATGCTTGATTTCGAGAGTGAGCGAAACTAATGAAAACATTGTTGGGGTAAAACCTAAAGGGAAAGACCTAGCACCAAATCCAATTTGCCATCTGATCTAACTTCTGGAGGCAGTCAAAATGAGCCTTAGAATTCTTCCCTACCTTATTCCTGTGCTGAGATACAGGCTGCTCCAACCTGCTGTAAAATGCTTGATTTCGAGAGTGAGCGAAACTAATGAAAACATTGTTGGGGTAAAACCTAAAGGGAAAGACCTAGCACCAAATCCAATTTGCCATCTGATCTAACTTCTGGAGGCAGTCAAAATGAGCCTTAGAATTCTTCCCTACCTTATTCCTGTGCTGAGATACAGGCTGCTCCAACCTGCTGTAAAATGCTTGATTTCGAGAGTGAGCGAAACTAATGAAAACATTGTTGGGGTAAAACCTAAAGGGAAAGACCTAGCACCAAATCCAATTTGCCATCTGATCTAACTTCTGGAGGCAGTCAAAATGATCCTTAGAATTCTTCCCTACCTTATTCCTGTGCTGAGATACAGGCTGCTCCAACCTGCTGTAAAATGCTTGATTTCGAGAGTGAGCGAAACTAATGAAAACATTGTTGGGGTAAAACCTAAATGGAAAGACCTAGCACCAAATCCAATTTGCCATCTGATCTAACTTCTGGAGGCAGTCAAAATGAGCATTTGAATTCTTCCCTACCTTATTCCTGTGCTGAGATACAGGCTGCTCCAACCTGCTGTAAAATGCTTGATTTCGAGAGTGAGCGAAACTAATGAAAACATTGTTGGGGTAAAACCTAAAGGGAAAGACCTAGCACCAAATCCAATTTGCCATCTGATCTAACTTCTGGAGGCAGTCAAAATGAGCCTTAGAATTCTTCCCTACCTTATTCCTGTGCTGAGATACAGGCTGCTCCAACCTGCTGTAAAATGCTTGATTTCGAGAGTGAGCAAAACTAATGAAAACATTGTTGGGGTAAAACCTAAAGGGAAAGACCTAGCACCAAATCCAATTTGCCATCTGATCTAACTTCTGGAGGCAGTCAAAATGAGCCTTAGAATTCTTCCCTACCTTATTCCTGTGCTGAGATACAGGCTGCTCCAACCTGCTGTAAAATGCTTGATTTCGAGAGTGAGCGAAACTAATGAAAACATTGTTGGGGTAAAACCTAAAGGGAAAGACCTAGCACCAAATCCAATTTGCCATCTGATCTAACTTCTGGAGGCAGTCAAAATGATCCTTAGAATTCTTCCCTACCTTATTCCTGTGCTGAGATACAGGCTGCTCCAACCTGCTGTAAAATGCTTGATTTCGAGAGTGAGCGAAACTAATGAAAACATTGTTGGGGTAAAACCTAAAGGGAAAGACCTAGCACCAAATCCAATTTGCCATCTGATCTAACTTCTGGAGGCAGTCAAAATGATCCTTAGAATTCTTCCCTACCTTATTCCTGTGCTGAGATACAGGCTGCTCCAACCTGCTGTAAAATGCTTGATTTCGAGAGTGAGCGAAACTAATGAAAACATTGTTGGGGTAAAACCTAAAGGGAAAGACCTAGCACTAAATCCAATTTGCCATCTGATCTAACTTCTGGAGGCAGTCAAAATGAGCATTTGAATTCTTCCCTACCTTATTCCTGTGCTGAGATACAGGCTGCTCCAACCTGCTGTAAAATGCTTGATTTCGAGAGTGAGCGAAACTAATGAAAACATTGTTGGGGTAAAACCTAAAGGGAAAGACCTAGCACCAAATCCAATTTGCCATCTGATCTAACTTCTGGAGGCAGTCAAAATGAGCCTTAGAATTCTTCCCTACCTTATTCCTGTGCTGAGATACAGGCTGCTCCAACCTGCTGTAAAATGCTTGATTTCGAGAGTGAGCGAAACTAATGAAAACATTGTTGGGGTAAAACCTAAAGGGAAAGACCTAGCACCAAATCCAATTTGCCATCTGATCTAACTTCTGGAGGCAGTCAAAATGATCCTTAGAATTCTTCCCTACCTTATTCCTGTGCTGAGATACAGGCTGCTCCAACCTGCTGTAAAATGCTTGATTTCGAGAGTGAGCGAAACTAATGAAAACATTGTTGGGGTAAAACCTAAAGGGAAAGACCTAGCACCAAATCCAATTTGCCATCTGATCTAACTTCTGGAGGCAGTCAAAATGATCCTTAGAATTCTTCCCTACCTTATTCCTGTGCTGAGATACAGGCTGCTCCAACCTGCTGTAAAATGCTTGATTTCGAGAGTGAGCGAAACTAATGAAAACATTGTTGGGGTAAAACCTAAAGGGAAAGACCTAGCACCAAATCCAATTTGCCATCTGATCTAACTTCTGGAGGCAGTCAAAATGAGCCTTTGAATTCTTCCCTACCTTATTCCTGTGCTGAGATACAGGCTGCTCCAACCTGCTGTAAAATGCTTGATTTCGAGAGTGAGCGAAACTAATGAAAACATTGTTGGGGTAAAACCTAAAGGGAAAGACCTAGCACCAAATCCAATTTGCCATCTGATCTAACTTCTGGAGGCAGTCAAAATGAGCCTTTGAACTCTTCCCTACCTTATTCCTGTGCTGAGATACAGGCTGCTCCAACCTGCTGTAAAATGCTTGATTTCGAGAGTGAGCGAAACTAATGAAAACATTGTTGGGGTAAAACCTAAAGGGAAAGACCTAGCACCAAATCCAATTTGCCATCTGATCTAACTTCTGGAGGCAGTCAAAATGAGCCTTAGAATTCTTCCCTACCTTATTCCTGTGCTGAGATACAGGCTGCTCCAACCTGCTGTAAAATGCTTGATTTCGAGAGTGAGCAAAACTAATGAAAACATTGTTGGGGTAAAACCTAAAGGGAAAGACCTAGCACCAAATCCAATTTGCCATCTGATCTAACTTCTGGAGGCAGTCAAAATGAGCCTTAGAATTCTTCCCTACCTTATTCCTGTGCTGAGATACAGGCTGCTCCAACCTGCTGTAAAATGCTTGATTTCGAGAGTGAGCGAAACTAATGAAAACATTGTTGGGGTAAAACCTAAAGGGAAAGACCTAGCACCAAATCCAATTTGCCATCTGATCTAACTTCTGGAGGCAGTCAAAATGAGCCTTTGAATTCTTCCCTACCTTATTCCTGTGCTGAGATACAGGCTGCTCCAACCTGCTGTAAAATGCTTGATTTCGAGAGTGAGCGAAACTAATAAAAACATTGCTGGGGTAAAACCTAAAGGGAAAGACCTAGCACCAAATCCAATTTGCCATCTGATCTAACTTCTGGAGGCAGTCAAAATGAGCCTTAGAATTCTTCCCTACCTTATTCCTATGCTGAGATACAGGCTGCTCCAACCTGCTGTAAAATGCTTGATTTCGAGAGTGAGCGAAACTAATGAAAACATTGTTGGGGTAAAACCTAAAGGGAAAGACCTAGCACCAAATCCAATTTGCCATCTGATCTAACTTCTGGAGGCAGTCAAAATGAGCCTTAGAATTCTTCCCTACCTTATTCCTGTGCTGAGATACAGGCTGCTCCAACCTGCTGTAAAATGCTTGATTTCGAGAGTGAGCGAAACTAATGAAAACATTGTTGGGGTAAAACCTAAAGGGAAAGACCTAGCACCAAATCCAATTTGCCATCTGATCTAACTTCTGGAGGCAGTCAAAATGATCCTTAGAATTCTTCCCTACCTTATTCCTGTGCTGAGATACAGGCTGCTCCAACCTGCTGTAAAATGCTTGATTTCGAGAGTGAGCGAAACTAATGAAAACATTGTTGGGGTAAAACCTAAAGGGAAAGACCTAGCACCAAATCCAATTTGCCATCTGATCTAACTTCTGGAGGCAGTCAAAATGATCCTTAGAATTCTTCCTTACCTTATTCCTGTGCTGAGATACAGGCTGCTCCAACCTGCTGTAAAATGCTTGCTTTCGAGAGTGAGCGAAACTAATGAAAACATTGTTGGGGTAAAACCTAAAGGGAAAGACCTAGCACCAAATCCAATTTGCCATCTGATCTAACTTCTGGAGGCAGTCAAAATGAGCCTTAGAATTCTTCCCTACCTTATTCCTGTGCTGAGACACAGGCTGCTCCAACCTGCTGTAAAATGCTTGATTTCGAGAGTGAGCGAAACTAATGAAAACATTGTTGGGATAAAACCTAAAGGGAAAGACCTAGCACCAAATCCAATTTGCCATCTGATCTAACTTCTGGAGGCAGTCAAAATGATCCTTAGAATTCTTCCCTACCTTATTCCTGTGCTGAGATACAGGCTGCTCCAACCTGCTGTAAAATGCTTGATTTCGAGAGTGAGCGAAACTAATGAAAACATTGTTGGGGTAAAACCTAAAGGGAAAGACCTAGCACCAAATCCAATTTGCCATCTGATCTAACTTCTGGAGGCAGTCAAAATGAGCCTTAGAATTCTTCCCTACCTTATTCCTGTGCTGAGATACAGGCTGCTCCAACCTGCTGTAAAATGCTTGATTTCGAGAGTGAGCAAAACTAATGAAAACATTGTTGGGGTAAAACCTAAAGGGAAAGACCTAGCACCAAATCCAATTTGCCATCTGATCTAACTTCTGGAGGCAGTCAAAATGATCCTTAGAATTCTTCCCTACCTTATTCCTGTGCTGAGATACAGGCTGCTCCAACCTGCTGTAAAATGCTTGATTTCGAGAGTGAGCGAAACTAATGAAAACATTGTTGGGGTAAAACCTAAAGGGAAAGACCTAGCACCAAATCCAATTTGCCATCTGATCTAACTTCTGGAGGCAGTCAAAATGATCCTTAGAATTCTTCCCTACCTTATTCCTGTGCTGAGATACAGGCTGCTCCAACCTGCTGTAAAATGCTTGATTTCGAGAGTGAGCGAAACTAATGAAAACATTGTTGGGGTAAAACCTAAAGGGAAAGACCTAGCACCAAATCCAATTTGCCATCTGATCTAACTTCTGGAGGCAGTCAAAATGAGCCTTTGAATTCTTCCCTACCTTATTCCTGTGCTGAGATACAGGCTGCTCCAACCTGCTGTAAAATGCTTGATTTCGAGAGTGAGCGAAACTAATAAAAACATTGCTGGGGTAAAACCTAAAGGGAAAGACCTAGCACCAAATCCAATTTGCCATCTGATCTAACTTCTGGAGGCAGTCAAAATGATCCTTAGAATTCTTCCCTACCTTATTCCTGTGCTGAGATACAGGCTGCTCCAACCTGCTGTAAAATGCTTGATTTCGAGAGTGAGCGAAACTAATGAAAACATTGTTGGGGTAAAACCTAAAGGGAAAGACCTAGCACCAAATCCAATTTGCCATCTGATCTAACTTCTGGAGGCAGTCAAAATGATCCTTAGAATTCTTCCTTACCTTATTCCTGTGCTGAGATACAGGCTGCTCCAACCTGCTGTAAAATGCTTGATTTCGAGAGTGAGCGAAACTAATGAAAACATTGTTGGGATAAAACCTAAAGGGAAAGACCTAGCACCAAATCCAATTTGCCATCTGATCTAACTTCTGGAGGCAGTCAAAATGATCCTTAGAATTCTTCCCTACCTTATTCCTGTGCTGAGATACAGGCTGCTCCAACCTTCTGTAAAATGCTTGATTTCGAGAGTGAGCGAAACTAATGAAAACATTGTTGGGGTAAAACCTAAAGGGAAAGACCTAGCACCAAATCCAATTTGCCATCTGATCTAACTTCTGGAGGCAGTCAAAATGATCCTTAGAATTCTTCCCTACCTTATTCCTGTGCTGAGATACAGGCTGCTCCAACCTGCTGTAAAATGCTTGATTTCGAGAGTGAGCGAAACTAATGAAAACATTGTTGGGGTAAAACCTAAAGGGAAAGACCTAGCACCAAATCCAATTTGCCCTCTGATCTAACTTCTGGAGGCAGTCAAAATGATCCTTAGAATTCTTCCCTACCTTATTCCTGTGCTGAGATACAGGCTGCTCCAACCTGCTGTAAAATGCTTGATTTCGAGAGTGAGCGAAACTAATGAAAACATTGTTGGGGTAAAACCTAAAGGGAAAGACCTAGCACCAAATCCAATTTGCCATCTGATCTAACTTCTGGAGGCAGTCAAAATGATCCTTAGAATTCTTCCCTACCTTATTCCTGTGCTGAGATACAGGCTGCTCCAACCTGCTGTAAAATGCTTGATTTCGAGAGTGAGCGAAACTAATGAAAACATTGTTGGGGTAAAACCTAAAGGGAAAGACCTAGCACCAAATCCAATTTGCCATCTGATCTAACTTCTGGAGGCAGTCAAAATGATCCTTAGAATTCTTCCCTACCTTATTCCTGTGCTGAGATACAGGCTGCTCCAACCTGCTGTAAAATGCTTGATTTCGAGAGTGAGCGAAACTAATGAAAACATTGTTGGGGTAAAACCTAAAGGGAAAGACCTAGCACCAAATCCAATTTGCCATCTGATCTAACTTCTGGAGGCAGTCAAAATGATCCTTAGAATTCTTCCTTACCTTATTCCTGTGCTGAGATACAGGCTGCTCCAACCTGCTGTAAAATGCTTGATTTCGAGAGTGAGAGAAACTAATGAAAACATTGTTGGGGTAAAACCTAAAGGGAAAGACCTAGCACCAAATCCAATTTGCCATCTGATCTAACTTCTGGAGGCAGTCAAAATGATCCTTAGAATTCTTCCCTACCTTATTCCTGTGCTGAGATACAGGCTGCTCCAACCTGCTGTAAAATGCTTGATTTCGAGAGTGAGCGAAACTAATGAAAACATTGTTGGGATAAAACCTAAAGGGAAAGACCTAGCACCAAATCCAATTTCCCATCTGATCTAACTTCTGGAGGCAGTCAAAATGATCCTTAGAATTCTTCCCTACCTTATTCCTGTGCTGAGATACAGGCTGCTCCAACCTTCTGTAAAATGCTTGATTTCGAGAGTGAGCGAAACTAATGAAAACATTGTTGGGGTAAAACCTAAAGGGAAAGACCTAGCACCAAATCCAATTTGCCATCTGATCTAACTTCTGGAGGCAGTCAAAATGATCCTTAGAATTCTTCCCTACCTTATTCCTGTGCTGAGATACAGGCTGCTCCAACCTGCTGTAAAATGCTTGATTTCGAGAGTGAGCGAAACTAATGAAAACATTGTTGGGGTAAAACCTAAAGGGAAAGACCTAGCACCAAATCCAATTTGCCCTCTGATCTAACTTCTGGAGGCAGTCAAAATGAGCCTTAGAATTCTTCCCTACCTTATTCCTGTGCTGAGATACAGGCTGCTCCAACCTGCTGTAAAATGCTTGATTTCGAGAGTGAGCGAAACTAATGAAAACATTGTTGGGGTAAAACCTAAAGGGAAAGACCTAGCACCAAATCCAATTTGCCATCTGATCTAACTTCTGGAGGCAGTCAAAATGATCCTTAGAATTCTTCCCTACCTTATTCCTGTGCTGAGATACAGGCTGCTCCAACCTGCTGTAAAATGCTTGATTTCGAGAGTGAGCGAAACTAATGAAAACATTGTTGGGGTAAAACCTAAAGGGAAAGACCTAGCACCAAATCCAATTTGCCATCTGATCTAACTTCTGGAGGCAGTCAAAATGAGCCTTAGAATTCTTCCCTACCTTATTCCTGTGCTGAGATACAGGCTGCTCCAACCTGCTGTAAAATGCTTGATTTCGAGAGTGAGCGAAACTAATGAAAACATTGTTGGGGTAAAACCTAAAGGGAAAGACCTAGCACCAAATCCAATTTGCCATCTGATCTAACTTCTGGAGGCAGTCAAAATGATCCTTAGAATTCTTCCCTACCTTATTCCTGTGCTGAGATACAGGCTGCTCCAACCTGCTGTAAAATGCTTGATTTCGAGAGTGAGCGAAACTAATGAAAACATTGTTGGGGTAAAACCTAAAGGGAAAGACCTAGCACCAAATCCAATTTGCCATCTGATCTAACTTCTGGAGGCAGTCAAAATGATCCTTAGAATTCTTCCCTACCTTATTCCAGTGCTGAGATACAGGCTGCTCCAACCTGCTGTAAAATGCTTGATTTCGAGAGTGAGCGAAACTAATGAAAACATTGTTGGGGTAAAACCTAAAGGGAAAGACCTAGCACCAAATCCAATTTGCCATCTGATCTAACTTCTGGAGGCAGTCAAAATGAGCCTTAGAATTCTGCCCTACCTTATTCCTGTGCTGAGATACAGGCTGCTCCAACCTGCTGTAAAATGCTTGATTTCGAGAGTGAGCGAAACTAATGAAAACATTGTTGGGGTAAAACCTAAAGGGAAAGACCTAGCACCAAATCCAATTTGCCATCTGATCTAACTTCTGGAGGCAGTCAAAATGAGCCTTAGAATTCTTCCCTACCTTATTCCTGTGCTGAGATACAGGCTGCTCCAACCTGCTGTAAAATGCTTGATTTCGAGAGTGAGCGAAACTAATGAAAACATTGTTGGGGTAAAACCTAAAGGGAAAGACCTAGCACCAAATCCAATTTGCCATCTGATCTAACTTCTGGAGGCAGTCAAAATGAGCCTTAGAATTCTTCCCTACCTTATTCCTGTGCTGAGATACAGCCTGCTCCAACCTGCTGTAAAATGCTTGATTTCGAGAGTGAGCGAAACTAATGAAAACATTGTTGGGGTAAAACCTAAAGGGAAAGACCTAGCACCAAATCCAATTTGCCATCTGATCTAACTTCTGGAGGCAGTCAAAATGATCCTTAGAATTCTTCCCTACCTTATTCCTGTGCTGAGATACAGGCTGCTCCAACCTGCTGTAAAATGCTTGATTTCGAGAGTGAGCGAAACTAATGAAAACATTGTTGGGGTAAAACCTAAAGGGAAAGACCTAGCACCAAATCCAATTTGCCATCTGATCTAACTTCTGGAGGCAGTCAAAATGAGCATTTGAATTCTTCCCTACCTTATTCCTGTGCTGAGATACAGGCTGCTCCAACCTGCTGTAAAATGCTTGATTTCGAGAGTGAGCGAAACTAATGAAAACATTGTTGGGGTAAAACCTAAAGGGAAAGACCTAGCACCAAATCCAATTTGCCATCTGATCTAACTTCTGGAGGCAGTCAAAATGATCCTTAGAATTCTTCCCTACCTTATTCCTGTGCTGAGATACAGGCTGCTCCAACCTGCTGTAAAATGCTTGATTTCGAGAGTGAGCGAAACTAATGAAAACATTGTTGGGGTAAAACCTAAAGGGAAAGACCTAGCACCAAATCCAATTTGCCATCTGATCTAACTTCTGGAGGCAGTCAAAACGAGCATTTGAATTCTTCCCTACCTTATTCCTGTGCTGAGATACAGGCTGCTCCAACCTGCTGTAAAATGCTTGATTTCGAGAGTGAGCGAAACTAATGAAAACATTGTTGGGGTAAAACCTAAAGGGAAAGACCTAGCACCAAATCCAATTTGCCATCTGATCTAACTTCTGGAGGCAGTCAAAATGAGCCTTAGAATTCTTCCCTACCTTATTCCTGTGCTGAGATACAGGCTGCTCCAACCTGCTGTAAAATGCTTGATTTCGAGAGTGAGCGAAACTAATGAAAACATTGTTGGGGTAAAACCTAAAGGGAAAGACCTAGCACCAAATCCAATTTGCCATCTGATCTAACTTCTGGAGGCAGTCAAAATGATCCTTAGAATTCTTCCCTACCTTATTCCTGTGCTGAGATACAGGCTGCTCCAACCTGCTGTAAAATGCTTGCTTTCGAGAGTGAGCGAAACTAATGAAAACATTGTTGGGGTAAAACCTAAAGGGAAAGACCTAGCACCAAATCCAATTTGCCATCTGATCTAACTTCTGGAGGCAGTCAAAATGATCCTTAGAATTCTTCCCTACCTTATTCCTGTGCTGAGATACAGGCTGCTCCAACCTGCTGTAAAATGCTTGATTTCGAGAGTGAGCGAAACTAATGAAAACATTGTTGGGGTAAAACCTAAAGGGAAAGACCTAGCACCAAATCCAATTTGCCATCTGATCTAACTTCTGGAGGCAGTCAAAATGATCCTTAGAATTCTTCCCTACCTTATTCCTGTGCTGAGATACAGGCTGCTCCAACCTGCTGTAAAATGCTTGATTTCGAGAGTGAGCGAGACTAATGAAAACATTGTTGGGGTAAAACCTAAAGGGAAAGACCTAGCACCAAATCCAATTTGCCATCTGATCTAACTTCTGGAGGCAGTCAAAATGAGCCTTAGAATTCTTCCCTACCTTATTCCTGTGCTGAGATACAGGCTGCTCCAACCTGCTGTAAAATGCTTGATTTCGAGAGTGAGCGAAACTAATGAAAACATTGTTGGGGTAAAACCTAAAGGGAAAGACCTAGCACCAAATCCAATTTGCCATCTGATCTAACTTCTGGAGGCAGTCAAAATGATCCTTAGAATTCTTCCCTACCTTATTCCTGTGCTGAGATACAGGCTGCTCCAACCTGCTGTAAAATGCTTGATTTCGAGAGTGAGCGAAACTAATGAAAACATTGTTGGGGTAAAACCTAAAGGGAAAGACCTAGCACCAAATCCAATTTGCCATCTGATCTAACTTCTGCAGGCAGTCAAAATGATCCTTAGAATTCTTCCCTACCTTATTCCTGTGCTGAGATACAGGCTGCTCCAACCTGCTGTAAAATGCTTGATTTCGAGAGTGAGCGAAACTAATGAAAACATTGTTGGGGTAAAACCTAAAGGGAAAGACCTAGCACCAAATCCAATTTGCCATCTGATCTAACTTCTGGAGGCAGTCAAAATGAGCCTTAGAATTCTTCCCTACCTTATTCCTGTGCTGAGATACAGGCTGCTCCAACCTGCTGTAAAATGCTTGATTTCGAGAGTGAGCGAAACTAATGAAAACATTGTTGGGGTAAAACCTAAAGGGAAAGACCTAGCACCAAATCCAATTTGCCATCTGATCTAACTTCTGGAGGCAGTCAAAATGAGCATTTGAATTCTTCCCTACCTTTTTCCTGTGCTGAGATACAGGCTGCTCCAACCTGCTGTAAAATGCTTGATTTCGAGAGTGAGCGAAACTAATGAAAACATTGTTGGGGTAAAACCTAAAGGGAAAGACCTAGCACCAAATCCAATTTGCCATCTGATCTAACTTCTGGAGGCAGTCAAAATGATCCTTAGAATTCTTCCCTACCTTATTCCTGTGCTGAGATACAGGCTGCTCCAACCTGCTGTAAAATGCTTGATTTCGAGAGTGAGCGAAACTAATGAAAACATTGTTGGGGTAAAACCTAAAGGGAAAGACCTAGCACCAAATCCAATTTGCCATCTGATCTAACTTCTGGAGGCAGTCAAAATGATCCTTAGAATTCTTCCCTACCTTATTCCTGTGCTGAGATACAGGCTGCTCCAACCTGCTGTAAAATGCTTGATTTCGAGAGTGAGCGAAACTAATGAAAACATTGTTGGGGTAAAACCTAAAGGGAAAGACCTAGCACCAAATCCAATTTGCCATCTGATCTAACTTCTGGAGGCAGTCAAAATGAGCCTTAGAATTCTTCCCTACCTTATTCCTGTGCTGAGATACAGGCTGCTCCAACCTGCTGTAAAATGCTTGATTTCGAGAGTGAGCGAAACTAATGAAAACATTGTTGGGGTAAAACCTAAAGGGAAAGACCTAGCACCAAATCCAATTTGCCATCTGATCTAACTTCTGGAGGCAGTCAAAATGAGCCTTAGAATTCTTCCCTACCTTATTCCTGTGCTGAGATACAGGCTGCTCCAACCTGCTGTAAAATGCTTGATTTCGAGAGTGAGCGAAACTAATGAAAACATTGTTGGGGTAAAACCTAAAGGGAAAGACCTAGCACCAAATCCAATTTGCCATCTGATCTAACTTCTGGAGGCAGTCAAAATGAGCCTTAGAATTCTTCCCTACCTTATTCCTGTGCTGAGATACAGGCTGCTCCAACCTGCTGTAAAATGCTTGATTTCGAGAGTGAGCGAAACTAATGAAAACATTGTTGGGGTAAAACCTAAAGGGAAAGACCTAGCACCAAATCCAATTTGCCATCTGATCTAACTTCTGGAGGCAGTCAAAATGAGCCTTAGAATTCTTCCCTACCTTATTCCTGTGCTGAGATACAGGCTGCTCCAACCTGCTGTAAAATGCTTGATTTCGAGAGTGAGCGAAACTAATGAAAACATTGTTGGGGTAAAACCTAAAGGGAAAGACCTAGCACCAAATCCAATTTGCCATCTGATCTAACTTCTGGAGGCAGTCAAAATGAGCCTTAGAATTCTTCCTTACCTTATTCCTGTGCTGAGATACAGGCTGCTCCAACCTGCTGTAAAATGCTTGATTTCGAGAGTGAGCGAAACTAATGAAAACATTGTTGGGGTAAAACCTAAAGGGAAAGACCTAGCACCAAATCCAATTTGCCATCTGATCTAACTTCTGGAGGCAGTCAAAATGATCCTTAGAATTCTTCCCTACCTTATTCCTGTGCTGAGATACAGGCTGCTCCAACCTGCTGTAAAATGCTTGATTTCGAGAGTGAGCGAAACTAATGAAAACATTGTTGGGGTAAAACCTAAATGGAAAGACCTAGCACCAAATCCAATTTGCCATCTGATCTAACTTCTGGAGGCAGTCAAAATGATCCTTAGAATTCTTCCCTACCTTATTCCTGTGCTGAGATACAGGCTGCTCCAACCTGCTGTAAAATGCTTGATTTCGAGAGTGAGCGAAACTAATGAAAACATTGTTGGGGTAAAACCTAAAGGGAAAGACCTAGCACCAAATCCAATTTGCCATCTGATCTAACTTCTGGAGGCAGTCAAAATGAGCCTTAGAATTCTTCCCTACCTTATTCCTGTGCTGAGATACAGGCTGCTCCAACCTGCTGTAAAATGCTTGATTTCGAGAGTGAGCGAAACTAATGAAAACATTGTTGGGGTAAAACCTAAAGGGAAAGACCTAGCACCAAATCCAATTTGCCATCTGATCTAACTTCTGGAGGCAGTCAAAATGATCCTTAGAATTCTTCCCTACCTTATTCCTGTGCTGAGATACAGGCTGCTCCAACCTGCTGTAAAATGCTTGATTTCGAGAGTGAGCGAAACTAATGAAAACATTGTTGGGGTAAAACCTAAAGGGAAAGACCTAGCACCAAATCCAATTTGCCATCTGATCTAACTTCTGGAGGCAGTCAAAATGAGCCTTAGAATTCTTCCCTACCTTATTCCTGTGCTGAGATACAGGCTGCTCCAACCTGCTGTAAAATGCTTGATTTCGAGAGTGAGCGAAACTAATGAAAACATTGTTGGGGTAAAACCTAAAGGGAAAGACCTAGCACCAAATCCAATTTGCCATCTGATCTAACTTCTGGAGGCAGTCAAAATGAGCCTTAGAATTCTTCCCTACCTTATTCCTGTGCTGAGATACAGGCTGCTCCAACCTGCTGTAAAATGCTTGATTTCGAGAGTGAGCGAAACTAATGAAAACATTGTTGGGGTAAAACCTAAAGGGAAAGACCTAGCACCAAATCCAATTTGCCATCTGATCTAACTTCTGGAGGCAGTCAAAATGAGCCTTAGAATTCTTCCCTACCTTATTCCTGTGCTGAGATACAGGCTGCTCCAACCTGCTGTAAAATGCTTGATTTCGAGAGTGAGCGAAACTAATGAAAACATTGTTGGGGTAAAACCTAAAGGGAAAGACCTAGCACCAAATCCAATTTGCCATCTGATCTAACTTCTGGAGGCAGTCAAAATGATCCTTAGAATTCTTCCCTACCTTATTCCTGTGCTGAGATACAGGCTGCTCCAACCTGCTGTAAAATGCTTGATTTCGAGAGTGAGCGAAACTAATGAAAACATTGTTGGGGTAAAACCTAAAGGGAAAGACCTAGCACCAAATCCAATTTGCCATCTGATCTAACTTCTGGAGGCAGTCAAAATGATCCTTAGAATTCTTCCCTACCTTATTCCTGTGCTGAGATACAGGCTGCTCCAACCTGCTGTAAAATGCTTGATTTCGAGAGTGAGCGAAACTAATGAAAACATTGTTGGGGTAAAACCTAAAGGGAAAGACCTAGCACCAAATCCAATTTGCCATCTGATCTAACTTCTGGAGGCAGTCAAAATGAGCCTTAGAATTCTTCCCTACCTTATTCCTGTGCTGAGATACAGGCTGCTCCAACCTGCTGTAAAATGCTTGATTTCGAGAGTGAGCGAAACTAATGAAAACATTGTTGGGGTAAAACCTAAAGGGAAAGACCTAGCACCAAATCCAATTTGCCATCTGATCTA
The DNA here is from genome assembly GCF_026170545.1 of Melanerpes formicivorus. NCBI lineage: Eukaryota > Metazoa > Chordata > Aves > Piciformes > Picidae > Melanerpes > Melanerpes formicivorus. The sequence goes on from NW_027143219.1 coordinate 34,029, forward strand.
ACTTCTGGAGGCAGTCAAAATGAGCCTTAGAATTCTTCCCTACCTTATTCCTGTGCTGAGATACAGGCTGCTCCAACCTGCTGTAAAATGCTTGATTTCGAGAGTGAGCGAAACTAATGAAAACATTGTTGGGGTAAAACCTAAAGGGAAAGACCTAGCACCAAATCCAATTTGCCATCTGATCTAACTTCTGGAGGCAGTCAAAATGATCCTTAGAATTCTTCCCTACCTTATTCCTGTGCTGAGATACAGGCTGCAACCTGCTGTAAAATGCTTGATTTCGAGAGTGAGCGAAACTAATGAAAACATTGTTGGGGTAAAACCTAAAGGGAAAGACCTAGCACCAAATCCAATTTGCCATCTGATCTAACTTCTGGAGGCAGTCAAAATGATCCTTAGAATTCTTCCCTACCTTATTCCTGTGCTGAGATACAGGCTGCTCCAACCTGCTGTAAAATGCTTGATTTCGAGAGTGAGCGAAACTAATGAAAACATTGTTGGGGTAAAACCTAAAGGGAAAGACCTAGCACCAAATCCAATTTGCCATCTGATCTAACTTCTGGAGGCAGTCAAAATGATCCTTAGAATTCTTCCCTACCTTATTCCTGTGCTGAGATACAGGCTGCTCCAACCTGCTGTAAAATGCTTGATTTCGAGAGTGAGCGAAACTAATGAAAACATTGTTGGGGTAAAACCTAAAGGGAAAGACCTAGCACCAAATCCAATTTGCCATCTGATCTAACTTCTGGAGGCAGTCAAAATGATCCTTAGAATTCTTCCCTACCTTATTCCTGTGCTGAGATACAGGCTGCTCCAACCTGCTGTAAAATGCTTGATTTCGAGAGTGAGCGAAACTAATGAAAACATTGTTGGGGTAAAACCTAAAGGGAAAGACCTAGCACCAAATCCAATTTGCCATCTGATCTAACTTCTGGAGGCAGTCAAAATGATCCTTAGAATTCTTCCCTACCTTATTCCTGTGCTGAGATACAGGCTGCTCCAACCTGCTGTAAAATGCTTGATTTCGAGAGTGAGCGAAACTAATGAAAACATTGTTGGGGTAAAACCTAAAGGGAAAGACCTAGCACCAAATCCAATTTGCCATCTGATCTAACTTCTGGAGGCAGTCAAAATGATCCTTAGAATTCTTCCCTACCTTATTCCTGTGCTGAGATACAGGCTGCTCCAACCTGCTGTAAAATGCTTGATTTCGAGAGTGAGCGAAACTAATGAAAACATTGTTGGGGTAAAACCTAAAGGGAAAGACCTAGCACCAAATCCAATTTGCCATCTGATCTAACTTCTGGAGGCAGTCAAAATGATCCTTAGAATTCTTCCCTACCTTATTCCTGTGCTGAGATACAGGCTGCTCCAACCTGCTGTAAAATGCTTGATTTTGAGAGTGAGCGAAACTAATGAAAACATTGTTGGGGTAAAACCTAAAGGGAAAGACCTAGCACCAAATCCAATTTGCCATCTGATCTAACTTCTGGAGGCAGTCAAAATGATCCTTAGAATTCTTCCCTACCTTATTCCTGTGCTGAGATACAGGCTGCTCCAACCTGCTGTAAAATGCTTGATTTCGAGAGTGAGCGAAACTAATGAAAACATTGTTGGGGTAAAACCTAAAGGGAAAGACCTAGCACCAAATCCAATTTGCCATCTGATCTAACTTCTGGAGGCAGTCAAAATGATCCTTAGAATTCTTCCCTACCTTATTCCTGTGCTGAGATACAGGCTGCTCCAACCTGCTGTAAAATGCTTGATTTCGAGAGTGAGCGAAACTAATGAAAACATTGTTGGGGTAAAACCTAAAGGGAAAGACCTAGCACCAAATCCAATTTTGCCATCTGATCTAACTTCTGGAGGCAGTCAAAATGATCCTTAGAATTCTTCCCTACCTTATTCCTGTGCTGAGATACAGGCTGCTCCAACCTGCTGTAAAATGCTTGATTTCGAGAGTGAGCGAAACTAATGAAAACATTGTTGGGGTAAAACCTAAAGGGAAAGACCTAGCACCAAATCCAATTTGCCATCTGATCTAACTTCTGGAGGCAGTCAAAATGATCCTTAGAATTCTTCCCTACCTTATTCCTGTGCTGAGATACAGGCTGCTCCAACCTGCTGTAAAATGCTTGATTTCGAGAGTGAGCGAAACTAATGAAAACATTGTTGGGGTAAAACCTAAAGGGAAAGACCTAGCACCAAATCCAATTTGCCATCTGATCTAACTTCTGGAGGCAGTCAAAATGAGCCTTAGAATTCTTCCCTACCTTATTCCTGTGCTGAGATACAGGCTGCTCCAACCTGCTGTAAAATGCTTGATTTCGAGAGTGAGCGAAACTAATGAAAACATTGTTGGGGTAAAACCTAAAGGGAAAGACCTAGCACCAAATCCAATTTGCCATCTGATCTAACTTCTGGAGGCAGTCAAAATGATCCTTAGAATTCTTCCCTACCTTATTCCTGTGCTGAGATACAGGCTGCTCCAACCTGCTGTAAAATGCTTGATTTCGAGAGTGAGCGAAACTAATGAAAACATTGTTGGGGTAAAACCTAAAGGGAAAGACCTAGCACCAAATCCAATTTGCCATCTGATCTAACTTCTGGAGGCAGTCAAAATGAGCCCTTAGAATTCTTCCCTACCTTATTCCTGTGCTGAGATACAGGCTGCTCCAACCTGCTGTAAAATGCTTGATTTTGAGAGTGAGCGAAACTAATGAAAACATTGTTGGGGTAAAACCTAAAGGGAAAGACCTAGCACCAAATCCAATTTGCCATCTGATCTAACTTCTGGAGGCAGTCAAAATGATCCTTAGAATTCTTCCCTACCTTATTCCTGTGCTGAGATACAGGCTGCTCCAACCTGCTGTAAAATGCTTGATTTCGAGAGTGAGCGAAACTAATGAAAACATTGTTGGGGTAAAACCTAAAGGGAAAGACCTAGCACCAAATCCAATTTGCCATCTGATCTAACTTCTGGAGGCAGTCAAAATGAGCATTTGAATTCTTCCCTACCTTTTTTCCTGTGCTGAGATACAGGCTGCTCCAACCTGCTGTAAAATGCTTGATTTCGAGAGTGAGCGAAACTAATGAAAACATTGTTGGGGTAAAACCTAAAGGGAAAGACCTAGCACCAAATCCAATTTGCCATCTGATCTAACTTCTGGAGGCAGTCAAAATGATCCTTAGAATTCTTCCCTACCTTATTCCTGTGCTGAGATACAGGCTGCTCCAACCTGCTGTAAAATGCTTGATTTCGAGAGTGAGCGAAACTAATGAAAACATTGTTGGGGTAAAACCTAAAGGGAAAGACCTAGCACCAAATCCAATTTGCCATCTGATCTAACTTCTGGAGGCAGTCAAAATGATCCTTAGAATTCTTCCCTACCTTATTCCTGTGCTGAGATACAGGCTGCTCCAAACCTGCTGTAAAATTCTTGATTTCGAGAGTGAGCGAAACTAATGAAAACATTGTTGGGGTAAAACCTAAAGGGAAAGACCTAGCACCAAATCCAATTTGCCATCTGATCTAACTTCTGGAGGCAGTCAAAATGAGCCTTAGAATTCTTCCCTACCTTATTCCTGTGCTGAGATACAGGCTGCTCCAACCTGCTGTAAAATGCTTGATTTCGAGAGTGAGCGAAACTAATGAAAACATTGTTGGGGTAAAACCTAAAGGGAAAGACCTAGCACCAAATCCAATTTGCCATCTGATCTAACTTCTGGAGGCAGTCAAAATGAGCCTTTGAATTCTTCCCTACCTTATTCCTGTGCTGAGATACAGGCTGCTCCAACCTGCTGTAAAATGCTTGATTTCGAGAGTGAGCGAAACTAATGAAAACATTGTTGGGGTAAAACCTAAAGGGAAAGACCTAGCACCAAATCCAATTTGCCATCTGATCTAACTTCTGGAGGCAGTCAAAATGAGCCTTAGAATTCTTCCCTACCTTATTCCTGTGCTGAGATACAGGCTGCTCCAACCTGCTGTAAAATGCTTGATTTCGAGAGTGAGCGAAACTAATGAAAAACATTGTTGGGGTAAAACCTAAAGGGAAAGACCTAGCACCAAATCCAATTTGCCATCTGATCTAACTTCTGGAGGCAGTCAAAATGAGCCTTAGAATTCTTCCCTACCTTATTCCTGTGCTGAGATACAGGCTGCTCCAACCTGCTGTAAAATGCTTGATTTCGAGAGTGAGCGAAACTAATGAAAACATTGTTGGGGTAAAACCTAAAGGGAAAGACCTAGCACCAAATCCAATTTGCCATCTGATCTAACTTCTGGAGGCAGTCAAAATGAGCCTTAGAATTCTTCCCTACCTTATTCCTGTGCTGAGATACAGGCTGCTCCAACCTGCTGTAAAATGCTTGATTTCGAGAGTGAGCGAAACTAATGAAAACATTGTTGGGGTAAAACCTAAAGGGAAAGACCTAGCACCAAATCCAATTTGCCATCTGATCTAACTTCTGGAGGCAGTCAAAATGATCCTTAGAATTCTTCCCTACCTTATTCCTGTGCTGAGATACAGGCTGCTCCAACCTGCTGTAAAATGCTTGATTTCGAGAGTGAGCGAAACTAATGAAAACATTGTTGGGGTAAAACCTAAAGGGAAAGACCTAGCACCAAATCCAATTTGCCATCTGATCTAACTTCTGGAGGCAGTCAAAATGAGCCTTAGAATTCTTCCCTACCTTATTCCTGTGCTGAGATACAGGCTGCTCCAACCTGCTGTAAAATGCTTGATTTCGAGAGTGAGCGAAACTAATGAAAACATTGTTGGGGTAAAACCTAAAGGGAAAGACCTAGCACCAAATCCAATTTGCCATCTGATCTAACTTCTGGAGGCAGTCAAAATGAGCCTTAGAATTCTTCCCTACCTTATTCCTGTGCTGAGATACAGGCTGCTCCAACCTGCTGTAAAATGCTTGATTTCGAGAGTGAGCGAAACTAATGAAAACATTGTTGGGGTAAAACCTAAAGGGAAAGACCTAGTACCAAATCCAATTTGCCATCTGATCTAACTTCTGGAGGCAGTCAAAATGATCCTTAGAATTCTTCCCTACCTTATTCCTGTGCTGAGATACAGGCTGCTCCAACCTGCTGTAAAATGCTTGATTTCGAGAGTGAGCGAAACTAATGAAAACATTGTTGGGGTAAAACCTAAAGGGAAAGACCTAGCACCAAATCCAATTTGCCATCTGATCTAACTTCTGGAGGCAGTCAAAATGATCCTTAGAATTCTTCCCTACCTTATTCCTGTGCTGAGATACAGGCTGCTCCAACCTGCTGTAAAATGCTTGATTTCGAGAGTGAGCGAAACTAATGAAAACATTGTTGGGGTAAAACCTAAAGGGAAAGACCTAGCACCAAATCCAATTTGCCATCTGATCTAACTTCTGGAGGCAGTCAAAATGAGCCTTAGAATTCTTCCCTACCTTATTCCTGTGCTGAGATACAGGCTGCTCCAACCTGCTGTAAAATGCTTGATTTCGAGAGTGAGCGAAACTAATGAAAACATTGTTGGGGTAAAACCTAAAGGGAAAGACCTAGCACCAAATCCAATTTGCCATCTGATCTAACTTCTGGAGGCAGTCAAAATGAGCCTTAGAATTCTTCCCTACCTTATTCCTGTGCTGAGATACAGCCTGCTCCAAACTGCTGTAAAATGCTTGATTTCGAGAGTGAGCGAAACTAATGAAAACATTGTTGGGGTAAAACCTAAAGGGAAAGACCTAGCACCAAATCCAATTTGCCATCTGATCTAACTTCTGGAGGCAGTCAAAATGAGCCTTAGAATTCTTCCCTACCTTATTCCTGTGCTGAGATACAGGCTGCTCCAACCTGCTGTAAAATGCGTGATTTCGAGAGTGAGCGAAACTAATGAAAACATTGTTGGGGTAAAACCTAAAGGGAAAGACCTAGCACCAAATCCAATTTGCCATCTGATCTAACTTCTGGAGGCAGTCAAAATGATCCTTAGAATTCTTCCCTACCTTATTCCTGTGCTGAGATACAGGCTGCTCCAACCTGCTGTAAAATGCTTGATTTCGAGAGTGAGCGAAACTAATGAAAACATTGTTGGGGTAAAACCTAAAGGGAAAGACCTAGCACCAAATCCAATTTGCCATCTGATCTAACTTCTGGAGGCAGTCAAAATGAGCCTTAGAATTCTTCCCTACCTTATTCCTGTGCTGAGATACAGGCTGCTCCAACCTGCTGTAAAATGCTTGATTTCGAGAGTGAGCGAAACTAATGAAAACATTGTTGGGGTAAAACCTAAAGGGAAAGACCTAGCACCAAATCCAATTTGCCATCTGATCTAACTTCTGGAGGCAGTCAAAATGAGCATTTGAATTCTTCCCTACCTTATTCCTGTGCTGAGATACAGGCTGCTCCAACCTGCTGTAAAATGCTTGATTTCGAGAGTGAGCGAAACTAATGAAAACATTGTTGGGGTAAAACCTAAAGGGAAAGACCTAGCACCAAATCCAATTTGCCATCTGATCTAACTTCTGGAGGCAGTCAAAATGATCCTTAGAATTCTTCCCTACCTTATTCCTGTGCTGAGATACAGGCTGCTCCAACCTGCTGTAAAATGCTTGATTTCGAGAGTGAGCGAAACTAATGAAAACATTGTTGGGGTAAAACCTAAAGGGAAAGACCTAGCACCAAATCCAATTTGCCATCTGATCTAACTTCTGGAGGCAGTCAAAATGATCCTTAGAATTCTTCCCTACCTTATTCCTGTGCTGAGATACAGGCTGCTCCAACCTGCTGTAAAATGCTTGATTTCGAGAGTGAGCGAAACTAATGAAAACATTGTTGGGGTAAAACCTAAAGGGAAAGACCTAGCACCAAATCCAATTTGCCATCTGATCTAACTTCTGGAGGCAGTCAAAATGATCCTTAGAATTCTTCCCTACCTTATTCCTGTGCTGAGATACAGGCTGCTCCAACCTGCTGTAAAATGCTTGATTTCGAGAGTGAGCGAAACTAATGAAAACATTGTTGGGGTAAAACCTAAAGGGAAAGACCTAGCACCAAATCCAATTTGCCATCTGATCTAACTTCTGGAGGCAGTCAAAATGATCCTTAGAATTCTTCCCTACCTTATTCCTGTGCTGAGATACAGGCTGCTCCAACCTGCTGTAAAATGCTTGATTTCGAGAGTGAGCGAAACTAATGAAAACATTGTTGGGGTAAAACCTAAAGGGAAAGACCTAGCACCAAATCCAATTTGCCATCTGATCTAACTTCTGGAGGCAGTCAAAATGATCCTTAGAATTCTTCCCTACCTTATTCCTGTGCTGAGATACAGGCTGCTCCAACCTGCTGTAAAATGCTTGATTTCGAGAGTGAGCGAAACTAATGAAAACATTGTTGGGGTAAAACCTAAAGGGAAAGACCTAGCACCAAATCCAATTTGCCATCTGATCTAACTTCTGGAGGCAGTCAAAATGAGCCTTAGAATTCTTCCCTACCTTATTCCTGTGCTGAGATACAGGCTGCTCCAACCTGCTGTAAAATGCTTGATTTCGAGAGTGAGCGAAACTAATGAAAACATTGTTGGGGTAAAACCTAAAGGGAAAGACCTAGCACCAAATCCAATTTGCCATCTGATCTAACTTCTGGAGGCAGTCAAAATGATCCTTAGAATTCTTCCCTACCTTATTCCTGTGCTGAGATACAGGCTGCTCCAACCTGCTGTAAAATGCTTGATTTCGAGAGTGAGCGAAACTAATGAAAACATTGTTGGGGTAAAACCTAAAGGGAAAGACCTAGCACCAAATCCAATTTGCCATCTGATCTAACTTCTGGAGGCAGTCAAAATGATCCTTAGAATTCTTCCCTACCTTATTCCTGTGCTGAGATACAGGCTGCTCCAACCTGCTGTAAAATGCTTGATTTTGAGAGTGAGCGAAACTAATGAAAACATTGTTGGGGTAAAACCTAAAGGGAAAGACCTAGCACCAAATCCAATTTGCCATCTGATCTAACTTCTGGAGGCAGTCAAAATGATCCTTAGAATTCTTCCCTACCTTATTCCTGTGCTGAGATACAGGCTGCTCCAACCTGCTGTAAAATGCTTGATTTCGAGAGTGAGCGAAACTAATGAAAACATTGTTGGGGTAAAACCTAAAGGGAAAGACCTAGCACCAAATCCAATTTGCCATCTGATCTAACTTCTGGAGGCAGTCAAAATGAGCATTTGAATTCTTCCCTACCTTTTTCCTGTGCTGAGATACAGGCTGCTCCAACCTGCTGTAAAATGCTTGATTTCGAGAGTGAGCGAAACTAATGAAAACATTGTTGGGGTAAAACCTAAAGGGAAAGACCTAGCACCAAATCCAATTTGCCATCTGATCTAACTTCTGGAGGCAGTCAAAATGATCCTTAGAATTCTTCCCTACCTTATTCCTGTGCTGAGATACAGGCTGCTCCAACCTGCTGTAAAATGCTTGATTTCGAGAGTGAGCGAAACTAATGAAAACATTGTTGGGGTAAAACCTAAAGGGAAAGACCTAGCACCAAATCCAATTTGCCATCTGATCTAACTTCTGGAGGCAGTCAAAATGATCCTTAGAATTCTTCCCTACCTTATTCCTGTGCTGAGATACAGGCTGCTCCAACCTGCTGTAAAATTCTTGATTTCGAGAGTGAGCGAAACTAATGAAAACATTGTTGGGGTAAAACCTAAAGGGAAAGACCTAGCACCAAATCCAATTTGCCATCTGATCTAACTTCTGGAGGCAGTCAAAATGAGCCTTAGAATTCTTCCCTACCTTATTCCTGTGCTGAGATACAGGCTGCTCCAACCTGCTGTAAAATGCTTGATTTCGAGAGTGAGCGAAACTAATGAAAACATTGTTGGGGTAAAACCTAAAGGGAAAGACCTAGCACCAAATCCAATTTGCCATCTGATCTAACTTCTGGAGGCAGTCAAAATGAGCCTTTGAATTCTTCCCTACCTTATTCCTGTGCTGAGATACAGGCTGCTCCAACCTGCTGTAAAATGCTTGATTTCGAGAGTGAGCGAAACTAATGAAAACATTGTTGGGGTAAAACCTAAAGGGAAAGACCTAGCACCAAATCCAATTTGCCATCTGATCTAACTTCTGGAGGCAGTCAAAATGAGCCTTAGAATTCTTCCCTACCTTATTCCTGTGCTGAGATACAGGCTGCTCCAACCTGCTGTAAAATGCTTGATTTCGAGAGTGAGCGAAACTAATGAAAACATTGTTGGGGTAAAACCTAAAGGGAAAGACCTAGCACCAAATCCAATTTGCCATCTGATCTAACTTCTGGAGGCAGTCAAAATGAGCCTTAGAATTCTTCCCTACCTTATTCCTGTGCTGAGATAGAGGCTGCTCCAACCTGCTGTAAAATGCTTGATTTCGAGAGTGAGCGAAACTAATGAAAACATTGTTGGGGTAAAACCTAAAGGGAAAGACCTAGCACCAAATCCAATTTGCCATCTGATCTAACTTCTGGAGGCAGTCAAAATGAGCCTTAGAATTCTTCCCTACCTTATTCCTGTGCTGAGATACAGGCTGCTCCAACCTGCTGTAAAATGCTTGATTTCGAGAGTGAGCGAAACTAATGAAAACATTGTTGGGGTAAAACCTAAAGGGAAAGACCTAGCACCAAATCCAATTTGCCATCTGATCTAACTTCTGGAGGCAGTCAAAATGATCCTTAGAATTCTTCCCTACCTTATTCCTGTGCTGAGATACAGGCTGCTCCAACCTGCTGTAAAATGCTTGATTTCGAGAGTGAGCGAAACTAATGAAAACATTGTTGGGGTAAAACCTAAAGGGAAAGACCTAGCACCAAATCCAATTTGCCATCTGATCTAACTTCTGGAGGCAGTCAAAATGAGCCTTAGAATTCTTCCCTACCTTATTCCTGTGCTGAGATACAGGCTGCTCCAACCTGCTGTAAAATGCTTGATTTCGAGAGTGAGCGAAACTAATGAAAACATTGTTGGGGTAAAACCTAAAGGGAAAGACCTAGCACCAAATCCAATTTGCCATCTGATCTAACTTCTGGAGGCAGTCAAAATGAGCCTTAGAATTCTTCCCTACCTTATTCCTGTGCTGAGATACAGGCTGCTCCAACCTGCTGTAAAATGCTTGATTTCGAGAGTGAGCGAAACTAATGAAAACATTGTTGGGGTAAAACCTAAAGGGAAAGACCTAGTACCAAATCCAATTTGCCATCTGATCTAACTTCTGGAGGCAGTCAAAATGATCCTTAGAATTCTTCCCTACCTTATTCCTGTGCTGAGATACAGGCTGCTCCAACCTGCTGTAAAATGCTTGATTTCGAGAGTGAGCGAAACTAATGAAAACATTGTTGGGGTAAAACCTAAAGGGAAAGACCTAGCACCAAATCCAATTTGCCATCTGATCTAACTTCTGGAGGCAGTCAAAATGATCCTTAGAATTCTTCCCTACCTTATTCCTGTGCTGAGATACAGGCTGCTCCAACCTGCTGTAAAATGCTTGATTTCGAGAGTGAGCGAAACTAATGAAAACATTGTTGGGGTAAAACCTAAAGGGAAAGACCTAGCACCAAATCCAATTTGCCATCTGATCTAACTTCTGGAGGCAGTCAAAATGAGCCTTAGAATTCTTCCCTACCTTATTCCTGTGCTGAGATACAGGCTGCTCCAACCTGCTGTAAAATGCTTGATTTCGAGAGTGAGCGAAACTAATGAAAACATTGTTGGGGTAAAACCTAAAGGGAAAGACCTAGCACCAAATCCAATTTGCCATCTGATCTAACTTCTGGAGGCAGTCAAAATGAGCCTTAGAATTCTTCCCTACCTTATTCCTGTGCTGAGATACAGCCTGCTCCAAACTGCTGTAAAATGCTTGATTTCGAGAGTGAGCGAAACTAATGAAAACATTGTTGGGGTAAAACCTAAAGGGAAAGACCTAGCACCAAATCCAATTTGCCATCTGATCTAACTTCTGGAGGCAGTCAAAATGAGCCTTAGAATTCTTCCCTACCTTATTCCTGTGCTGAGATACAGGCTGCTCCAACCTGCTGTAAAATGCGTGATTTCGAGAGTGAGCGAAACTAATGAAAACATTGTTGGGGTAAAACCTAAAGGGAAAGACCTAGCACCAAATCCAATTTGCCATCTGATCTAACTTCTGGAGGCAGTCAAAATGATCCTTAGAATTCTTCCCTACCTTATTCCTGTGCTGAGATACAGGCTGCTCCAACCTGCTGTAAAATGCTTGATTTCGAGAGTGAGCGAAACTAATGAAAACATTGTTGGGGTAAAACCTAAAGGGAAAGACCTAGCACCAAATCCAATTTGCCATCTGATCTAACTTCTGGAGGCAGTCAAAATGAGCCTTAGAATTCTTCCCTACCTTATTCCTGTGCTGAGATACAGGCTGCTCCAACCTGCTGTAAAATGCTTGATTTCGAGAGTGAGCGAAACTAATGAAAACATTGTTGGGGTAAAACCTAAAGGGAAAGACCTAGCACCAAATCCAATTTGCCATCTGATCTAACTTCTGGAGGCAGTCAAAATGAGCATTTGAATTCTTCCCTACCTTATTCCTGTGCTGAGATACAGGCTGCTCCAACCTGCTGTAAAATGCTTGATTTCGAGAGTGAGCGAAACTAATGAAAACATTGTTGGGGTAAAACCTAAAGGGAAAGACCTAGCACCAAATCCAATTTGCCATCTGATCTAACTTCTGGAGGCAGTCAAAATGATCCTTAGAATTCTTCCCTACCTTATTCCTGTGCTGAGATACAGGCTGCTCCAACCTGCTGTAAAATGCTTGATTTCGAGAGTGAGCGAAACTAATGAAAACATTGTTGGGGTAAAACCTAAAGGGAAAGACCTAGCACCAAATCCAATTTGCCATCTGATCTAACTTCTGGAGGCAGTCAAAATGAGCCTTTGAATTCTTCCCTACCTTATTCCTGTGCTGAGATACAGGCTGCTCCAACCTGCTGTAAAATGCTTGATTTCGAGAGTGAGCGAAACTAATGAAAACATTGTTGGGGTAAAACCTAAAGGGAAAGACCTAGCACCAAATCCAATTTGCCATCTGATCTAACTTCTGGAGGCAGTCAAAATGAGCATTTGAATTCTTCCCGACCTTATTCCTGTGCTGAGATACAGGCTGCTCCAACCTGCTGTAAAATGCTTGATTTCGAGAGTGAGCGAAACTAATGAAAACATTGTTGGGGTAAAACCTAAAGGGAAAGACCTAGCACCAAATCCAATTTGCCATCTGATCTAACTTCTGGAGGCAGTCAAAATGATCCTTAGAATTCTTCCCTACCTTATTCCTGTGCTGAGATACAGGCTGCTCCAACCTGCTGTAAAATGCTTGATTTCGAGAGTGAGCGAAACTAATGAAAACATTGTTGGGGTAAAACCTAAAGGGAAAGACCTAGCACCAAATCCAATTTGCCATCTGATCTAACTTCTGGAGGCAGTCAAAATGAGCCTTAGAATTCTTCCCTACCTTATTCCTGTGCTGAGATACAGGCTGCTCCAACCTGCTGCAAAATGCTTGATTTCGAGAGTGAGCGAAACTAATGAAAACATTGTTGGGGTAAAACCTAAAGGGAAAGACCTAGCACCAAATCCAATTTGCCATCTGATCTAACTTCTGGAGGCAGTCAAAATGAGCCTTAGAATTCTTCCCTACCTTATTCCTGTGCTGAGATACAGGCTGCTCCAACCTGCTGTAAAATGCTTGATTTCGAGAGTGAGCGAAACTAATGAAAACATTGTTGGGGTAAAACCTAAAGGGAAAGACCTAGCACCAAATCCAATTTGCCATCTGATCTAACTTCTGGAGGCAGTCAAAATGAGCCTTAGAATTCTTCCCTACCTTATTCCTGTGCTGAGATACAGGCTGCTCCAACCTGCTGTAAAATGCTTGATTTCGAGAGTGAGCGAAACTAATGAAAACATTGTTGGGGTAAAACCTAAAGGGAAAGACCTAGCACCAAATCCAATTTGCCATCTGATCTAACTTCTGGAGGCAGTCAAAATGATCCTTAGAATTCTTCCCTACCTTATTCCTGTGCTGAGATACAGGCTGCTCCAACCTGCTGTAAAATGCTTGATTTCGAGAGAGCGAAACTAATGAAAACATTGTTGGGGTAAAACCTAAAGGGAAAGACCTAGCACCAAATCCAATTTGCCATCTGATCTAACTTCTGGAGGCAGTCAAAATGATCCTTAGAATTCTTCCCTACCTTATTCCTGTGCTGAGATACAGGCTGCTCCAACCTGCTGTAAAATGCTTGATTTCGAGAGTGAGCGAAACTAATGAAAACATTGTTGGGGTAAAACCTAAAGGGAAAGACCTAGCACCAAATCCAATTTGCCATCTGATCTAACTTCTGGAGGCAGTCAAAATGAGCCTTAGAATTCTTCCCTACCTTATTCCTGTGCTGAGATACAGGCTGCTCCAACCTGCTGTAAAATGCTTGATTTCGAGAGTGAGCGAAACTAATGAAAACATTGTTGGGGTAAAACCTAAAGGGAAAGACCTAGCACCAAATCCAATATGCCATCTGATCTAACTTCTGGAGGCAGTCAAAATGATCCTTAGAATTCTTCCCTACCTTATTCCTGTGCTGAGATACAGGCTGCTCCAACCTGCTGTAAAATGCTTGATTTCGAGAGTGAGCGAAACTAATGAAAACATTGTTGGGGTAAAACCTAAAGGGAAAGACCTAGCACCAAATCCAATTTGCCATCTGATCTAACTTCTGGAGGCAGTCAAAATGAGCCTTAGAATTCTTCCCTACCTTATTCCTGTGCTGAGATACAGGCTGCTCCAACCTGCTGCAAAATGCTTGATTTCGAGAGTGAGCGAAACTAATGAAAACATTGTTGGGGTAAAACCTAAAGGGAAAGACCTAGCACCAAATCCAATTTGCCATCTGATCTAACTTCTGGAGGCAGTCAAAATGAGCCTTAGAATTCTTCCCTACCTTATTCCTGTGCTGAGATACAGGCTGCTCCAACCTGCTGTAAAATGCTTGATTTCGAGAGTGAGCGAAACTAATGAAAACATTGTTGGGGTAAAACCTAAAGGGAAAGACCTAGCACCAAATCCAATTTGCCATCTGATCTAACTTCTGGAGGCAGTCAAAATGAGCCTTAGAATTCTTCCCTACCTTATTCCTGTGCTGAGATACAGGCTGCTCCAACCTGCTGTAAAATGCTTGATTTCGAGAGTGAGCGAAACTAATGAAAACATTGTTGGGGTAAAACCTAAAGGGAAAGACCTAGCACCAAATCCAATTTGCCATCTGATCTAACTTCTGGAGGCAGTCAAAATGATCCTTAGAATTCTTCCCTACCTTATTCCTGTGCTGAGATACAGGCTGCTCCAACCTGCTGTAAAATGCTTGATTTCGAGAGAGCGAAACTAATGAAAACATTGTTGGGGTAAAACCTAAAGGGAAAGACCTAGCACCAAATCCAATTTGCCATCTGATCTAACTTCTGGAGGCAGTCAAAATGATCCTTAGAATTCTTCCCTACCTTATTCCTGTGCTGAGATACAGGCTGCTCCAACCTGCTGTAAAATGCTTGATTTCGAGAGTGAGCGAAACTAATGAAAACATTGTTGGGGTAAAACCTAAAGGGAAAGACCTAGCACCAAATCCAATTTGCCATCTGATCTAACTTCTGGAGGCAGTCAAAATGAGCCTTAGAATTCTTCCCTACCTTATTCCTGTGCTGAGATACAGGCTGCTCCAACCTGCTGTAAAATGCTTGATTTCGAGAGTGAGCGAAACTAATGAAAACATTGTTGGGGTAAAACCTAAAGGGAAAGACCTAGCACCAAATCCAATATGCCATCTGATCTAACTTCTGGAGGCAGTCAAAATGATCCTTAGAATTCTTCCCTACCTTATTCCTGTGCTGAGATACAGGCTGCTCCAACCTGCTGTAAAATGCTTGATTTCGAGAGTGAGCGAAACTAATGAAAACATTGTTGGGGTAAAACCTAAAGGGAAAGACCTAGCACCAAATCCAATTTGCCATCTGATCTAACTTCTGGAGGCAGTCAAAATGAGCCTTAGAATTCTTCCCTACCTTATTCCTGTGCTGAGATACAGGCTGCTCCAACCTGCTGTAAAATGCTTGATTTCAAGAGTGAGCGAAACTAATGAAAACATTGTTGGGGTATCTTGATCCTAACTTCTGGAGGCAGTCAAAATGATCCTTAGAATTCTTACCCTACCTTATTCCTGTGCTTGAGATACAGGCTGCTCCAACCTGCTGTAAAATGCTTGATTTCGAGAGTGAGCGAAACTAATGAAAACATTGTTGGGGGTAAAAACCTAAAGGGAAAGACCTAGCACCAAATCCAAATTTGCCATCTGATCTAACTTCTGGAGGCAGTCCAAAATGATCCTTAGAATTCTTCCCTACCTTATTCCTGTGCTGAGATACAGGCTGCTCCAACCTGCTGTAAAATGCTTGATTTCGAGAGTGAGCGAAAACTAATGAAAACATTGTTTGGGGTAAAACCTAAAGGGAAAGACCTAGCACCAAATCCAATTTGCCATCTGATCTAACTTCTGGAGGCAGTCAAAATGAGCCTTAGAATTCTTCCCTACCTTATTCCTGTGCTGAGATACAGGGCTGCTCCAACCTGCTGTAAAATGCTTGATTTCGAGAGTGAGCGAAACTAATGAAAACATTGTTGGGGTAAAACCTAAAGGGAAAGACCTAGCACCAAATCCAATTTGCCATCTGATCTAACTTCTGGAGGCAGTCAAAATGAGCCTTAGAATTCTTCCCTACCTTATTCCTGTGCTGAGATACAGCCTGCTCCAACCTGCTGTAAAATGCTTTGATTTCGAGAAGTGAGCGAAACTAATGAAAAACATTGTTGGGGTAAAACCTAAAGGGAAAGACCTAGCACCACATCCAATTTGCCATCTGATCTAACTTCTGGAGGCAGTCAAAATGAGCCTTAGAATTCTTCCCTACCTTATTCCTGTGCTGAGATACAGGCTGCTCCAACCTGCTGTAAAATGCTTGATTTCGAGAGTGAGCGAAACTAATGAAAACATTGTTGGGGGTAAAACCTAAAGGGAAAGACCTAGCACCAAATCCAATTTGCCATCTGATCTAACTTCTGGAGGCAGTCAAAATGAGCCTTAGAATTCTTCCCTACCTTATTCCTGTGCTGAGATATAGGCTGCTCCAACCTGCTGTAAAATGCTTGATTTCGAGAGTGAGGCGAAACTAATGAAAACATTGTTGGGTGGTAAAACCTAAAGGGAAAGACCTAGCACCAAATCCAATTTGCCATCTGATCTAACTTCTGGAGGCAAGTCAAAATGATCCTTAGAATTCTTCCCTACCTTATTCCTGTGCTGAGATACAGGCTGGCTCCAACCTGCTGTAAAATGCTTGATTTCGAGAGTGAGCGAAACTAATGAAAACATTGTTGGGGTAAAACCTAAAGGGAAAGACCTAGCACCAAATCCAATTTGCCATCTGATCTAACTTCTGGAGGCAGTCAAAATGATCCTTAGAATTCTTCCCTACCTTATTCCTGTGCTGAGATACAGGCTGCTCCAACCTGCTGTAAAATGCTTGATTTCGAGAGTGAGCGAAACTAATGAAAACATTGTTGGGGTAAAACCTAAAGGGAAAGACCTAGCACCAAATCCAAATTGCCATCTGATCTAACTTCTGGAGGCAGTCAAAATGATCCTTAGAATTCTTCCCTACCTTATTCCTGTGCTGAGATACAGGCTGCTCCAACCTGCTGTAAAATGCTTGATTTCGAGAGTGAGCGAAACTAATGAAAACATTGTTGGGGTAAAACCTAAAGGGAAAGACCTAGCACCAAATCCAATTTGCCATCTGATCTAACTTCTGGAGGCAGTCAAAATGAGCCTTAGAATCTTCCCTACCTTATTCCTGTGCTGAGATACAGGCTGCTCCAACCTGCTGTAAAATGCTTGATTTCGAGAGTGAGCGAAACTAATGAAAACATTGTTGGGGTAAACCTAAAGGGAAAGACCTAGCACCCAAATCCAATTTGCCATCTGATCTAACTTCTGGAGGCAGTCAAAATGATCCTTAGAATTCTTCCCTACCTTATTCCTGTGCTGAGATACAGGCTGCTCCAACCTGCTGTAAAATGCTTGATTTCGAGAGTGAGCGAAACTAATGAAAACATTGTTGGGGTAAAACCTAAAGGAAAGACCTAGCACCAAATCCAATTTGCCATCTGATCTAACTTCTGGAGGCAGTCAAAATGAGCCTTAGAATTCTTCCCTACCTTATTCCTGTGCTGAGATACAGGCTGCTCCACCTGCTGTAAAATGCTTGATTTCGAGAGTGAGCGAAACTAATGAAAACATTGTTGGGGTAAAACCTAAAGGGAAAAGACCTAGCACCAAATCCAATATGCCATCTGATCTAACTTCTGGAGGCAGTCAAAATGATCCTTAGAATTCTTCCCTACCTTTATTCCTGTGCTGAGATACAGGCTGCTCCAACCTGCTGTAAAATGCTTGATTTCGAGAGTGAGCGAAACTAATGAAAACATTGTTGGGGTAAAACCTAAAGGAAAGACCTAGCACCAAATCCAATTTGCCATCTGATCTAACTTCTGGAGGCAGTCAAAATGAGCCTTAGAATTCTTCCCTACCTTATTCCTGTGCTGAGATACAGGCTGCTCCAACCTGCTGTAAAATGCTTGATTTCAAGAGTGAGTGAAACTAATGAAAACATTGTTGGGGTAAAACCTAAAGGGAAAGACCTAGTACCAAATCCAATTTGCATCTGATCTAACTTCTGGAGGCAGTCCAAAATGATCCTTAGAATTCTTCCCTACCTTATTCCTGTGCTGAGATACAGGCTGCTCCAACCTGCTGTAAAATGCTTGATTTCGAGAGTGAGCGAAACTAATGAAAACATTGTTGGGGTAAAACCTAAAGGGAAAGACCTAGCACCAAATCCAATTTGCCATCTGATCTAACTTCTGGAGGCAGTCAAAATGATCCTTAGAATTCTTCCCTACCTTATTCCTGTGCTGAGATACAGGCTGCTCCAACCTGCTGTAAAATGCTTGATTTCGAGAGGTGAGCGAAACTAATGAAAACATTGTTGGGGTAAAACCTAAAGGGAAAGACCTAGCACCAAATCCAATTTGCCATCTGATCTAACTTCTGGAGGCAGTCAAAATGAGCCTTAGAATTCTTCCCTACCTTATTCCTGTGCTGAGATACAGGCTGCTCCAACCTGCTGTAAAATGCTTGATTTCGAGAGTGAGCGAAACTAATGAAAACATTGTTGGGGTAAAACCTAAAGGGAAAGACCTAGCACCAAATCCAATTTGCCATCTGATCTAACTTCTGGAGGCAGTCAAAATGAGCCTTAGAATTCTTCCCTACCTTATTCCTGTGCTGAGATACAGCCTGCTCCAACCTGCTGTAAAATGCTTGATTTCGAGAGTGAGCGAAACTAATGAAAACATTGTTGGGGTAAAACCTAAAGGGAAAGGACCTAGCACCAAATCCAATTTGCCATCTGATCTAACTTCTGGAGGCAGTCAAAATGAGCCTTAGAATTCTTCCCTACCTTATTCCTGTGCTGAGATACAGGCTGCTCCAACCTGCTGTAAAATGCTTGATTTCGAGAGTGAGCGAAACTAATGAAAACATTGTTGGGGTAAAAACCTAAAGGGAAAGACCTAGCACCAAATCCAATTTGCCATCTGATCTAACTTCTGGAGGCAGTCCAAAATGAGCCTTAGAATTCTTCCCTACCTTATTCCTGTGCTGAGATACAGGCTGCTCCAACCTGCTGTAAAATGCTTGATTTCGAGAGTGAGCGAAACTAATGAAAACATTGTTGGGGTAAAACCGAAAGGGAAAGACCTAGCACCAAATCCAATTTGCCATCTGATCTAACTTCTGGAGGCAGTCAAAATGATCCTTTAGAATTCTTCCCTACCTTATTCCTGTGCTGAGATACAGGCTGCTCCCAACCTGCTGTAAAATGCTTGATTTCGAGAGTGAGCGAAACTAATGAAAACATTGTTGGGGTAAAACCTAAAGGGAAAGACCTAGCACCAAATCCAATTTGCCATCTGATCTAACTTCTGGAGGCAGTCAAAATGATCCTTAGAATTCTTCCCTACCTTATTCCTGTGCTGAGATACAGGCTGCTCCAACCTGCTGTAAAATGCTTGATTTCGAGAGTGAGCGAAACTAATGAAAACATTGTTGGGGTAAAACCTAAAGGGAAAGACCTAGCACCAAATCCAATTTGCCATCTGATCTAACTTCTGGAGGCAGTCAAATGATCCTTAGAATTCTTCCCTACCTTATTCCTGTGCTGAGATACAGGCTGCTCCAACCTGCTGTAAAATGCTTGATTTCGAGAGTGAGCGAAACTAATGAAAACATTGTTGGGGTAAAACCTAAAGGGAAAGACCCTAGCACCAAATCCAATTTGCCATCTGATCTAACTTCTGGAGGCAGTCAAAATGAGCCTTAGAATTCTTCCCTACCTTATTCCTGTGCTGAGATACAGGCTGCTCCAACCTGCTGTAAAATGCTTGATTTCGAGAGTGAGCGAAACTAATGAAAACATTGTTGGGGTAAAACCTAAAGGGAAAGACCTAGCACCAAATCCAATTTGCCATCTGATCTAACTTCTGGAGGCAGTCAAAATGAGCCTTAGAATTCTTCCCTACCTTATTCCTGTGCTGAGATACAGGCTGCTCCAACCTGCTGTAAAATGCTTGATTTCGAGAGTGAGCGAAACTAATGAAAACATTGTTGGGGTAAAACCTAAAGGGAAAGACCTAGCACCAAATCCAATTTGCCATCTGATCTAACTTCTGGAGGCAGTCAAAATGATCCTTAGAATTCTTCCCCTACCTTATTCCTGTGCTGAGATACAGGCTGCTCCAACCTGCTGTAAAATGCTTGATTTCGAGAGTGAGCGAAACTAATGAAAACATTGTTGGGGTAAAACCTAAAGGGAAAGACCTAGCACCAAATCCAATTTGCCATCTGATCTAACTTCTGGAGGCAGTCAAAATGAGCATTTGAATTCTTCCCTACCTTATTCCTGTGCTGAGATACAGGCTGCTCCAACCTGCTGTAAAATGCTTGATTTCGAGAGTGAGCGAAACTAATGAAAAACATTGTTGGGGTAAAACCTAAAGGGAAAGACCTAGCACCAAATCCAATTTGCCATCTGATCTAACTTCTGGAGGCAGTCAAAATGAGCCTTAGAATTCTTCCCTACCTTATTCCTGTGCTGAGATACAGGCTGCTCCAACCTGCTGTAAAATGCTTGATTTCGAGAGTGAGCGAAACTAATGAAAACATTGTTGGGGTAAAACCTAAAGGGAAAGACCTAGCACCAAATCCAATTTGCCATCTGATCTAACTTCTGGAGGCAGTCAAAATGATCCTTAGAATTCTTCCCTACCTTATTCCTGGCTGAGATACAGGCTGCTCCAACCTGCTGTAAAATGCTTGATTTCGAGAGTGAGCGAAACTAATGAAAACATTGTTGGGGTAAAACCTAAAGGGAAAGACCTAGCACCAAATCCAATTTGCCATCTGATCTAACTTCTGGAGGCAGTCAAAATGATCCTTAGAATTCTTCCCTACCTTATTCCTGTGCTGAGATACAGGCTGCTCCAACCTGCTGTAAAATGCTTGATTTCGAGAGTGAGCGAAACTAATGAAAACATTGTTGGGGTAAAACCTAAAGGGGAAGACCTAGCACCAAATCCAATTTGCCATCTGATCTAACTTCTGGAGGCAGTCAAAATGAGCCTTAGAATTCTTCCCTACCTTATTCCTGTGCTGAGATACAGGCTGCTCCAACCTGCTGTAAAATGCTTGATTTCGAGAGTGAGCGAAACTAATGAAAACATTGTTGGGGGTAAAACCTAAAGGGAAAGACCTAGCACCAAATCCAATTTGCCATCTGATCTAACTTCTGGAGGCAGTCAAAATGATCCTTAGAATTCTTCCCTACCTTATTCCTGTGCTGAGATACAGGCTGCTCCAAACCTGCTGTAAAATGCTTGATTTCGAGAGTGAGCGAAACTAATGAAAACATTGTTGGGGTAAAACCTAAAGGGAAAGACCTAGCACCAAATCCAATTTGCCATCTGATCTAACTTCTGGAGGCAGTCAAAATGAGCCTTTGAATTCTTCCCTACCTTATTCCTGTGCTTGAGATACAGGCTGCTCCAACCTGCTGTAAAATGCTTGATTTCGAGAGTGAGCGAAACTAATGAAAACATTGTTGGGGTAAAAACCTAAAGGGAAAGAGACCTAGCACCAAATCCAATTTGCCATCTGATCTAACTTCTGGAGGCAGTCAAAATGATCCTTAGAATTCTTCCCTACCTTATTCCTGTGCTGAGATACAGGCTGCTCCAACCTGCTGTAAAATGCTTGATTTCGAGAGTGAGCGAAACTAATGAAAACATTGTTGGGGTAAAACCTAAAGGGAAAGACCTAGCACCAAATCCAATTTGCCATCTGATCTAACTTCTGGAGGCAGTCAAAATGAGCCTTAGAATTCTTCCCTACCTTATTCCTGTGCTGAGATACAGGCTGCTCCAACCTGCTGTAAAAATGCTTGATTTCGAGAGTGAGCGAAACTAATGAAAACATTGTTGGGGTAAAACCTAAAGGGAAAGACCTAGCACCAAATCCAATTTGCCATCTGATCTAACTTCTGGAGGCAGTCAAAATGATCCTTAGAATTCTTCCCTACCTTATTCCTGTGCTGAGATACAGGCTGCTCCAACCTGCTGTAAAATGCTTGATTTCGAGAGTGAGCGAAACTAATGAAAACATTGTTGGGGGTAAAACCGAAAGGGAAAGACCTAGCACCAAATCCAATTTGCCATCTGATCTAACTTCTGGAGGCAGTCAAAATGATCCTTAGAATTCTTCCCTACCTTATTCCTGTGCTGAGATACAGGCTGCTCCAACCTGCTGTAAAATGCTTGATTTCGAGAGTGAGCGAAACTAATGAAAACATTGTTGGGGTAAAACCTAAAGGGGAAAGACCTTAGCACCAAATCCAATTTGCCATCTGATCTAACTTCTGGAGGCAGTCAAAATGAGCCTTAGAATTCTTCCCTACCTTATTCCTGTGCTGAGATACAGGCTGCTCCAACCTGCTGTAAAATGCTTGATTTTCGAGAGTGAGCGAAACTAATGAAAACATTGTTGGGGTAAAACCTAAAGGGAAAGACCTAGCACCAAATCCAATTTGCCATCTGATCTAACTTCTGGAGGCAGTCAAAATGATCCTTAGAATTCTTCCCTACCTTATTCCTGTGCTGAGATACAGGCTGCTCCAACCTGCTGTAAAATGCTTGATTTCGAGAGTGAGCGAAACTAATGAAAACATTGTTGGGGTAAAAACCTAAAGGGAAAGACTAGCACCAACTCCAATTTGCCATCTGATCTAACTTCTGGAGGCAGTCAAAATGAGCCTTAGAATTCTTCCCTACCTTATTCCTGTGCTGAGATACAGGCTGCTCCAACCTGCTGTAAAATGCTTGATTTCGAGAGGTGAGCGAAACTAATGAAAACATTGTTGGGGTAAAACCTAAAGGGAAAGAACCTAGCACCAAATCCAATTTGCCATCTGATCTAACTTCTGGAGGCAGTCAAAATGAGCCTTAGAATTCTTCCCTACCTTATTCCTGTGCTGAGATACAGGCTGCTCCAACCTGCTGTAAAATGCTTGATTTCGAGAGTGAGCGAAACTAATGAAAACATTGTTGGGGTAAAAACCTAAAGGGAAAGACCTAGCACCAAATCCAATTTGCCATCTGATCTAACTTCTGGAGGCAGTCAAAATGAGCCTTAGAATTCTTCCCTACCTTATTCCTGTGCTGAGATACAGGCTGCTCCATCCTGCTGTAAAATGCTTGATTTCGAGAGTGAGCGAAACTAATGAAAACATTGTTGGGGTAAAACCTAAAGGGAAAGACCTAGCACCAAATCCAATTTGCCATCTGATCTAACTTCTGGAGGCACTCAAATGATCCTTAGAATTCTTCCCTACCTTATTCCTGTGCTGAGATACAGGCTGCTCCAACCTGCTGTAAAATGCTTGATTTCGAGAGTGAGCGAAACTAATGAAAACATTGTTGGGGTAAAACCTAAAGGGAAAGACCTAGCACCAAATCCAATTTGCCATCTGATCTAAATTCTGGAGGCAGTCAAAATGAGCCTTAGAATTCTTCCCTACCTTATTCCTGTGCTGAGATACAGGCTGCTCCAACCTGCTGTTAAAATGCTTGATTTCGAGAGTGAGCGAAACTAATGAAAACATTGTTGGGGTAAAACCTAAAGGGAAAGACCTAGCACCAAATCCAATTTGCCATCTGATCTAACTTCTGGAGGCAGTCAAAATGATCCTTAGAATTCTTCCCTACCTTATTCCTGTGCTGAGATACAGGCTGCTCCAACCTGCTGTAAAATGCTTGATTTCGAGAGTGAGCGAAACTAATGAAAACATTGTTGGGGTAAAACCTAAAGGGAAAGACCTAGCACCAAATCCAATTTGCCATCTGATCTAACTTCTGGAGGCAGTCAAAATGAGCCTTAGAATTCTTCCCTACCTTATTCCTGTGCTGAGATACAGGCTGCTCCAACCTGCTGTAAAATGCTTGATTTCGAGAGTGAGCGAAACTAATGAAAACATTGTTGGGGTAAAACCTAAAGGGAAAGACCTAGCACCAAATCCAATTTGCCATCTGATCTAACTTCTGGAGGCAGTCAAAATGAGCCTTAGAATTCTTCCCTACCTTATTCCTGTGCTGAGATACAGGCTGCTCCAACCTGCTGTAAAATGCTTGATTTCGAGAGTGAGCGAAACTAATGAAAACATTGTTGGGGTAAAACCTAAAGGGAAAGACCTAGCACCAAATCCAATTTGCCATCTGATCTAACTTCTGGAGGGCAGTCAAAATGAGCCTTAGAATTCTTCCCTACCTTATTCCTGTGCTGAGATACAGGCTGCTCCAACCTGCTGTAAAATGCTTGATTTCGAGAGTGAGCGAAACTAATGAAAACATTGTTGGGGTAAAACCTAAAGGGAAAGACCTAGCACCCAAATCTAATTTGCCATCTGATCTAACTTCTGGAGGCAGTCAAAATGATCCTTTGAATTCTTCCCTACCTTATTCCTGTGCTGAGATACAGGCTGCTCCAACCTGCTGTAAAATGCTTGATTTCGAGAGTGAGCGAAACTAATGAAAACATTGTTGGGGTAAAACCTAAAGGGAAAGACCTAGCACCAAATCCAATTTGCCATCTGATCTAACTTCTGGAGGCAGTCAAATGATCCTTAGAATTCTTCCCTACCTTATTCCTGTGCTGAGATACAGGCTGCTCCAACCTGCTGTAAAATGCTTGATTTCGAGAGTGAGCGAAACTAATGAAAACATTGTTGGGGTAAAACCTAAAGGGAAAGACCTAGCACCAAATCCAATTTGCCATCTGATCTAACTTCTGCAGGCAGTCAAAATGAGCCTTAGAATTCTTCCCTACCTTATTCCTGTGCTGAGATACAGGCTGCTCCAACCTGCTGTAAAATGCTTGATTTCGAGAGTGAGCGAAACTAATGAAAACATTGTTGGGGTAAAACCTAAAGGGAAAGACCTAGCACCAAATCCAATTTGCCATCTGATCTAACTTCTGGAGGCAGTCAAAATGATCCTTAGAATTCTTCCCTACCTTATTCCTGTGCTGAGATACAGGCTGCTCCAACCTGCTGTTAAAATGCTTGATTTCGAGAGTGAGCGAAACTAAATGAAAACATTGTTGGGGTAAAACCTAAAGGGAAAGACCTAGCACCAAATCCAATTTGCCATCTGATCTAACTTCTGGAGGCAGTCAAAATGAGCCTTAGAATCTTCCCTACCTTATTCCTGTGCTGAGATACAGGCTGCTCCAACCTGCTGTAAAATGCTTGATTTCAAGAGTGAGTGAAACTAATGAAAACATTGTTGGGGGTAAAACCTAAAGGGAAAGACCTAGTACCAAATCCAATTTGCCATCTGATCTAACTTCTGGAGGCAGTCAAAATGATCCTTAGAATTCTTCCTACCTTATTCCTGTGCTGAGATACAGGCTGCTCCAACCTGCTGTAAAATGCTTGATTTCGAGAGTGAGCGAAACTAATGAAAACATTGTTGGGGTAAAACCCTAAAGGGAAAGACCTAGCACCAAATCCAATTTGCCATCTGATCTAACTTCTGGAGGCAGTCAAAATGATCCTTAGAATTCTTCCCTACCTTATTCCTGTGCTGAGATACAGGCTGCTCCAACCTGCTGTAAAATGCTTGATTTCGAGAGTGAGCGAAACTAATGAAAACATTGTTGGGGTAAAACCTAAAGGGAAAGACCTAGCACCAAATCCAATTTGCCATCTGATCTAACTTCTGGAGGCAGTCAAAATGAGCCTTAGAATTCTTCCCTACCTTATTCCTTGTGCTGAGATACAGGCTGCTCCAACCTGCTGTAAAATGCTTGATTTCGAGAGTGAGCGAAACTAATGAAAACATTGTTGGGGTAAAACCTAAAGGGAAAGACCTAGCACCAAATCCAATTTGCCATCTGATCTAACTTCTGGAGGCAGTCAAAATGAGCCTTAGAATTCTTCCCTACCTTATTCCTGTGCTGAGATACAGCCTGCTCCAACCTGCTGTAAAATGCTTGATTTCGAGAGTGAGCGAAACTAATGAAAACATTGTTGGGGTAAAACCTAAAGGGAAAGACCTAGCACCACATCCAATTTGCCATCTGATCTAACTTCTGGAGGCAGTCAAAATGAGCCTTAGAATTCTTCCCTACCTTATTCCTGTGCTGAGATACAGGCTGCTCCAACCTGCTGTAAAATGCTTGATTTCGAGAGTGAGCGAAACTAATGAAAACATTGTTTGGGGTAAAACCTAAAGGGAAAGACCTAGCACCAAATCCAATTTGCCATCTGATCTAACTTCTGGAGGCAGTCAAAATGAGCCTTAGAATTCTTCCCTACCTTATTCCTGTGCTGAGATACAGGCTGCTCCAACCTGCTGTAAAATGCTTGATTTCGAGAGTGAGCGAAACTAATGAAAACATTGTTGGGGGTAAAACCTAAAGGGAAAGACCTAGCACCAAATCCAATTTGCCATCTGATCTAACTTCTGGAGGCAGTCAAAATGATCCTTAGAATTCTTCCCTACCTTATTCCTGTGCTGAGATACAGGCTGCTCCAACCTGCTGTAAAATGCTTGATTTCGAGACGTGAGCGAAACTAATGAAAACATTGTTGGGGTAAAACCTAAAGGGAAAGACCTAGCACCAAATCCAATTTGCCATCTGATCTAACTTCTGGAGGCAGTCAAAATGATCCTTAGAATTCTTCCCCTACCTTATTCCTGTGCTGAGATACAGGCTGCTCCAACCTGCTGTAAAATGCTTGATTTCGAGAGTGAGCGAAACTAATGAAAACATTGTTGGCGGGTAAAACCTAAAGGGAAAGACCTAGCACCAAATCCAATTTGCCATCTGATCTAACTTCTGGAGGCAGTCAAAATGATCCTTAGAATTCTTCCCTACCTTATTCCTGTGCTGAGATACAGGCTGCTCCAACCTGCTGTAAAATGCTTGATTTCTGAGATGTGAGCGAACTAATGAAAACATTGTTGGGGTAAAACCTAAAGGGAAAGACCTAGCACCAAATCCAATTTGCCATCTGATCTAACTTCTGGAGGCAGTCAAAATGAGCCTTAGAATTCTTCCCTACCTTATTCCTGTGCTGAGATACAGGCTGCTCCAACCTGCTGTAAAATGCTTGATTTCGAGAGTGAGCGAAACTAATGAAAACATTGTTGGGGTAAAACCTAAAGGGAAAGGACCTAGCACCAAATCCAATTTGCCATCTGATCTAACTTCTGGAGGCAGTCAAAATGATCCTTAGAATTCTTCCCTACCTTATTCCTGTGCTGAGATACAGGCTGCTCCAACCTGCTGTAAAATGCTTGATTTCGAGAGTGAGCGAAACTAATGAAAACATTGTTGGGGTAAAACCTAAAGGGAAAGACCTAGCACCAAATCCAATTTGCCATCTGATCTAACTTCTGGAGGCAGTCAAAATGATCCTTAGAATTCTTCCCTACCTTATTCCTGTGCTGAGATACAGGCTGCTCCAACCTGCTGTAAAATGCTTGATTTCGAGAGTGAGCGAAACTAATGAAAACATTGTTGGGGTAAAACCTAAAGGGAAAGACCTAGCACCAAATCCAATTTGCCATCTGATCTAACTTCTGGAGGCAGTCAAAATGAGCATTTGAATTCTTCCCTACCTTATTCCTGTGCTGAGATACAGGCTGCTCCAACCTGCTGTAAAATGCTTGATTTCGAGAGTGAGCGAAACTAATGAAAACATTGTTGGGGTAAAACCTAAAGGGAAAGACCTAGCACCAAATCCAATTTGCCATCTGATCTAACTTCTGGAGGCAGTCAAAATGAGCCTTAGAATTCTTCCCTACCTTATTCCTGTGCTGAGATACAGGCTGCTCCAACCTGCTGTAAAATGCTTGATTTCGAGAGTGAGCGAAACTAATGAAAACATTGTTGGGGTAAAACCTAAAGGGAAAGACCTAGCACCAAATCCAATTTGCCATCTGATCTAACTTCTGGAGGCAGTCAAAATGAGCCTTAGAATTCTTCCCTACCTTATTCCTGTGCTGAGATACAGGCTGCTCCAACCTGCTGTAAAATGCTTGATTTCGAGAGTGAGCGAAACTAATGAAAACATTGTTGGGGTAAAACCTAAAGGGAAAGACCTAGCACCAAATCCAATTTGCCATCTGATCTAACTTCTGGAGGCAGTCAAAAATGATCCTTAGAATTCTTCCCTACCTTATTCCTGTGCTGAGATACAGGCTGCTCCAACCTGCTGTAAAATGCTTGATTTCGAGAGTGAGCGAAACTAATGAAAACATTGTTGGGGTAAAACCTAAAGGGAAAGACCTAGCACCAAATCCAATTTGCCATCTGATCTAACTTCTGGAGGGCAGTCAAATGAGCCTTTGAATTCTTCCCTACCTTATTCCTGTGCTGAGATACAGGCTGCTCCAACCTGCTGTAAAATGCTTGATTTCGAGAGTGAGCGAAACTAATGAAAACATTGTTGGGGTAAAACCTAAAGGGAAAGACCTAGCACCAAATCCAATTTGCCATCTGATCTAACTTCTGGAGGCAGTCAAAATGATCCTTAGAATTCTTCCCTACCTTATTCCTGTGCTGAGATACAGGCTGCTCCAACCTGCTGTAAAATGCTTGATTTCGAGAGTGAGCGAAACTAATGAAAACATTGTTGGGGTAAAACCTAAAGGGAAAAGACCTAGCACCAAATCCAATTTGCCATCTGATCTAACTTCTGGAGGCAGTCAAAATGAGCCTTAGAATTCTTCCCTACCTTATTCCTGTGCTGAGATACAGGCTGCTCCAACCTGCTGTAAAATGCTTGATTTCGAGAGTGAGCGAAACTAATGAAAACATTGTTGGGGTAAAACCTAAAGGGAAAGACCTAGCACCAAATCCAATTTGCCATCTGATCTAACTTCTGGAGGCAGTCAAAATGATCCTTAGAATTCTTCCCTACCTTATTCCTGTGCTGAGATACAGGCTGCTCCAACCTGCTGTAAAATGCTTGGATTTCGAGAGTGAGCGAAACTAATGAAAACATTGTTGGGGGTAAAACCGAAAGGGGAAAGACCTAGCACCAAATCCAATTTGCCATCTGATCTAACTTCTGGAGGCAGTCAAAATGATCCTTAGAATTCTTCCCTACCTTATTCCTGTGCTGAGATACAGGCTGCTCCAACCTGCTGTAAATTGCTTGATTTCGAGAGTGAGCGAAACTAATGAAAACATTGTTGGGGTAAAACCTAAAGGGAAAGACCTAGCACCAAATCCAATTTGCCATCTGATCTAACTTCTGGAGGCAGTCAAAATGAGCCTTAGAATTCTTCCCTACCTTATTCCTGTGCTGAGATACAGGCTGCTCCAACCTTGCTGTAAAATGCTTGATTTCGAGAGTGAGCGAAACTAATGAAAACATTGTTGGGGTAAAACCTAAAGGGAAAGACCTAGCACCAAATCCAATTTGCCATCTGATCTAACTTCTGGGAGGCAGTCAAAATGATCCTTAGAATTCTTCCCTACCTTATTCCTGTGCTGAGATACAGGCTGCTCCAACCTGCTGTAAAATGCTTGATTTCGAGAGTGAGCGAAACTATTGAAAACTTGTTGGGGTAAAACCTAAAGGGAAAGACCTAGCACCAACTCCCAATTTGCCATCTGATCTAACTTCTGGAGGCAGTCAAAATGAGCCTTTAGAATTCTTCCCTACCTTATTCCTGTGCTGAGATACAGGCTGCTCCAACCTGCTGTAAAATGCTTGATTTCGAGAGTGAGCGAAACTAATTGAAAACATTGTTGGGGTAAAACCTAAAGGGAAAGACCTAGCACCAAATCCAATTTGCCATCTGATCTAACTTCTGGAGGCAGTCAAAATGAGCCTTAGAATTCTTCCCTACCTTATTCCTGTGCTGAGATACAGGCTGCTCCAACCTGCTGTAAAATGCTTGATTTCGAGAGTGAGCGAAACTAATGAAAACATTGTTGGGGTAAAACCTAAAGGGAAAGACCTAGCACCAAATCCAATTTTGCCATCTGATCTAACTTCTGGAGGCAGTCAAAATGAGCCTTAGAATTCTTCCCTACCTTATTCCTGTGCTGAGATACAGGCCTGCTCCATCCTGCTGTAAAATGCTTGATTTCGAGAGTGAGCGAAACTAATGAAAACATTGTTGGGGTAAAAACCTAAAGGGAAAGACCTAGCACCAAATCCAATTTGCCATCTGATCTAACTTCTGGAGGGCACTCAAAATGATCCTTAGAATTCTTCCCTACCTTATTCCTGTGCTGAGATACAGGCTGCTCCAACCTGCTGCGTAAAATGCTTGATTTCGAGAGTGAGCGAAACTAATGAAAACATTGTTGGGGTAAAACCTAAAGGGAAAGACCTAGCACCAAATCCAATTTGCCATCTGATCTAAATTCTGGAGGCAGTCAAAATGAGCCTTAGAATTCTTCCCTACCTTATTCCTGTGCTGAGATACAGGCTGCTCCAACCTGCTGTAAAATGCTTGATTTCGAGAGTGAGCGAAACTAATGAAAACATTGTTGGGGTAAAACCTAAAGGGAAAGACCTAGCACCAAATCCAATTTGCCATCTGATCTAACTTCTGGAGGCAGTCAAAATGATCCTTAGAATTCTTCCCCTACCTTATTCCTGTGCTGAGATACAGGCTGCTCCAACCTGCCTGTAAAATGCTTGATTTCGAGAGTGAGCGAAACTAATGAAAACATTGTTGGGGGTAAAACCTAAAGGGAAAGACCTAGCACCAAATCCAATTTGCCATCTGATCTAACTTCTGGAGGCAGTCAAATGAGCCTTAGAATTCTTCCCTACCTTATTCCTGTGCTGAGATACAGGCTGCTCCAACCTGCTGTAAAATGCTTGATTTCTGAGGTGAGCGAAACTAATGAAACATTGTTGGGGTAAAACCTAAAGGGAAAGACCTAGCACCAAATCCAATTTGCCATCTGATCTAACTTCTGGAGGCAGTCAAAATGATCCTTAGAATTCTTCCCTACCTTATTCCTGTGCTGAGATACAGGCTGCTCCAACCTGCTGTAAAATGCTTGATTTCGAGAGTGAGCGAAAACTAATGAAAACATTGTTGGGGTAAAACCTAAAGGGAAAGACCTAGCACCAAATCCAATTTGCCATCTGATCTAACTTCTGGAGGCAGTCAAAATGAGCCTTAGAATTCTTCCCTACCTTATTCCTGTGCTGAGATACAGGCTGCTCCAACCTGCTGTAAAAATGCTTGATTTCGAGAGTGAGCGAAACTAATGAAAACATTGTTGGGGTAAAACCTAAAGGGAAAGACCTAGCACCAAATCTAATTTGCCATCTGATCTAACTTCTGGAGGCAAGTCAAAATGATCCCTTTGAATTCTTCCCTACCTTATTCCTGTGCTGAGATACAGGCTGCTCCAACCTGCTGTAAAAATGCTTGATTTCGAGAGTGAGCGAAACTAATGAAAACATTGTTGGGGTAAAACCTAAAGGGAAAGACCTAGCACCAAATCCAATTTGCCATCTGATCTAACTTCTGGAGGCAGTCAAAAATGATCCTTAGAATTCTTCCCTACCTTATTCCTGTGCTGAGATACAGGCTGCTCCAACCTGCTGTAAAATGCTTGATTGTCGAGAGTGAGCGAAACTAATGAAACATTGTTGGGGTAAAACCTAAAGGGAAAGACCTAGCACCAAATCCAATTTGCCATCTGATCTAACTTCTGCAGGCAGTCAAAATGAGCCTTAGAATTCTTCCTACCTTATTCCTGTGCTGAGATACAGGCTGCTCCAACCTGCTGTAAAATGCTTGATTTCGAGAGTGAGCGAAACTAATGAAAACATTGTTGGGGTAAAACCTAAAGGGAAAGACCTAGCACCAAATCCAATTTGCCATCTGATCTAACTTCTGGAGGCAGTCAAAATGATCCTTAGAATTCTTCCCCTACCTTATTCCTGTGCTGAGATACAGGCTGCTCCAACCTGCTGTAAAATGCTTGATTTCGAGAGTGAGCGAAACTAATGAAAACATTGTTGGGGTAAAA
This sequence comes from Melanerpes formicivorus, assembly GCF_026170545.1. Lineage (NCBI taxonomy): Eukaryota > Metazoa > Chordata > Aves > Piciformes > Picidae > Melanerpes > Melanerpes formicivorus. The sequence goes on from NW_027143219.1 coordinate 65,818, forward strand.
CCTAAAGGGAAAGACCTAGCACCAAATCCAATTTTGCCATCTGATCTAACTCTGGAGGCAGTCAAAATGAGCCTTAGAATTCTTCCCTACCTTATTCCTGTGCTGAGATACAGGCTGCTCCAACCTGCTGTAAAATGCTTGATTTCGAGAGTGAGCGAAACTAATGAAAACATTGTTGGGGGTAAAACCTAAAGGAAAGACCTAGCACCAAATCCAATTAGCCATCTGATCTAACTTCTGGAGCAGTCAAAATGAGCCTTAGAATTCTTCCCTACCTTATTCCTGTGCTGAGATACAGGCTGCTCCAACCTGCTGTAAAATGCTTGATTTCGAGAGTGAGCGAAACTAATGAAAACATTGTTGGGGTAAAACCCTAAAGGGTAAAGACCTAGCACCAAATCCAATTTGCCATCTGATCTAACTTCTGGAGGCAGTCAAAATGATCCTTAGAATTCTTCCCCTACCTTATTCCTGTGCTGAGATACAGGCTGCTCCAACCTGCTGTAAAATGCTTGATTTCGAGAGGTGAGCGAAACTAATGAAAACATTGTTGGGGTAAAACCTAAAGGGGAAAGACCTAGCACCAAATCCAATTTGCCATCTGATCTAACTTCTGGAGGCAGTCAAAATGATCCTTAGAATTCTTCCCTACCTTATTCCTGTGCTGAGATACAGGCTGCCCAACCTGCTGTAAAATGCTTGATTTCGAGAGGTGAGCGAAACTAATGAAAACATTGTTGGGGTAAAACCTAAAGGGAAAGACCTAGCACCAAAATCCAATTTGCCATCTGATTCTAACTTCTGGAGGCAGTCAAAATGAGCCTTAGAATTCTTCCCTACCTTATTCCTGTGCTGAGATACAGGCTGCTCCAACCTGCTGTAAAATGCTTGATTTCGAGAGGTGAGCGAAACTAATGAAAACATTGTTGGGGTAAAAACCTAAAGGGAAAGACCTAGCACCAAATCTAATTTGCCATCTGATCTAACTTCTGGAGGCAGTCAAAATGATCCTTTGAATTCTTCCCTACCTTATTCCTGTGCTGAGATACCAGGCTGCTCCAACCTGCTGTAAAATGCTTGATTTCGAGATGTGAGCGAAACTAATGAAAACATTGTTGGGGTAAAACCTAAAGGGAAAGACCTAGCACCAAATCCAATTTGCCATCTGATCTAACTTCTGGAGGGCAGTCAAAATGAGCCTTAGAATTTCTTCCCTACCTTATTCCTGTGCTGAGATAGAGGCTGCTCCAACCTGCTGTAAAATGCTTGATTTCGAGAGGTGAGCGAAACTAATGAAAACATTGTTGGGGTAAAACCTAAAGGGAAAAGACCTAGCACCAAATCCAATTTGCCATCTGATCTAACTTCTGGAGGCAGTCAAAATGAGCCTTAGAATTCTTCCCTACCTTATTCCTGTGCTGAGATACAGGCTGCTCCAACCTGCTTGTAAAATGCTTGATTTCGAGAGTGAGCGAAACTAATGAAAACATTGTTGGGGTAAAACCTAAAGGGAAAAGACCTAGCACCAAATCCAATTTGCCATCTGATCTAACTTCTGGAGGCAGTCAAAATGATCCTTAGAATTCTTCCCTACCTTATTCCTGTGCTGAGATTACAGGCTGCTCCAACCTGCTGTAAAATGCTTGATTTCGAGAGTGAGCGAAACTAATGAAAACATTGTTGGGGTAAAACCTAAAGGGAAAGACCTAGCACCAAATCCATTTGCCATCTGATCTAACTTCTGGAGGCAGTCAAAATGATCCTTAGAATTTCTTCCCTACCTTATTCCTGTGCTGAGATACAGGCTGCTCCAACCTGCTGTAAAATGCTTGATTTCGAGAGTGAGCGAAACTAATGAAAACATTGTTGGGGTAAAACCTAAAGGGAAAGACCTAGCACCAAATCCAATTTGCCATCTGATCTAACTTCTGGAGGCAGTCAAAATGAGCCTTTAGAATTCTTCCCTACCTTATTCCTGTGCTGAGATACAGGCTGCTCCAACCTGCTGTAAAATGCTTGATTTCGAGAGTGAGCGAAACTAATGAAAACATTGTTGGGGTAAAACCTAAAGGGAAAGACCTAGCACCAAATCCAATTTGCCATCTGATCTAACTTCTGGAGGCAGTCAAAATGAGCATTTGAATTCTTCCCTACCTTATTCCTGTGCTGAGATACAGACTGCTCCAACCTGCTGTAAAATGCTTGATTTCGAGAGTGAGCGAAACTAATGAAAACATTGTTGGGGTAAAACCTAAAGGGAAAGACCTAGCACCAAATCCAATTTGCCATCTGATCTAACTTCTGGAGGGCAGTCAAAATGAGCCTTAGAATTCTTCCCTACCTTATTCCTGTGCTGAGATACAGGCTGCTCCAACCTGCTGTAAAAATGCTTGATTTCGAGAGTGAGCGAAACTAATGAAAACATTGTTGGGGTAAAACCTAAAGGGAAAGACCTAGCACCAAATCCAATTTGCCATCTGATCTAACTTCTGGAGGCAGTCAAAATGAGCATTTGAATTCTTCCCTACCTTATTCCTGTGCTGAGATACAGACTGCTCCAACCTGCTGTAAAATGCTTGATTTCGAGAGTGAGCGAAACTAATGAAACATTGTTGGGGTAAAACCTAAAGGGAAAGACCTAGCACCAAATCCAATTTGCCATCTGATCTAACTTCTGGAGGCAGTCAAAATGAGCCTTAGAATTCTTCCCTACCTTATTCCTGTGCTGAGATACAGGCTGCTCCCAACCTGCTGTAAAATGCTTGATTTCGAGAGTGAGCGAAAACTAATGAAAACATTGTTGGGGTAAAACCTAAAGGGAAAGACCTAGCACCAAATCCAATTTGCCATCTGATCTAACTTCTGGAGGCAGTCAAAATGAGCCTTAGAATTCTTCCCTACCTTATTCCTGTGCTGAGATACAGGCTGCTCCAACCTGCTGTAAAATGCTTGATTTCGAGAGTGAGCGAAACTAATGAAAACATTGTTGGGGTAAAACCTAAAGGGAAAGACCTAGCACCAAATCCAATTTGCCATCTGATCTAACTTCTGGAGGCAGTCAAAATGAGCCTTAGAATTCTTCCTTACCTTATTCCTGTGCTGAGATACAGGCTGCTCCAACCTGCTGTAAAATGCTTGATTTCGAGAGTGAGCGAAACTAATGAAAACATTGTTGGGGTAAAACCTAAAGGGAAAGACCTAGCACCAAATCCAATTTGCCATCTGATCTAACTTCTGGAGGCAGTCAAATGATCCTTAGAATTCTTCCCTACCTTATTCCTGTGCTGAGATACAGGCTGCTCCAACCTGCTGTAAAATGCTTGATTTCGAGAGTGGAGCGAAACTAATGAAAACATTGTTGGGGGTAAAAACCTAAAGGGAAAGACCTAGCACAAATCCAATTTGCCATCTGATTCTAACAATAAGTCTGGAGGCAGTCCAAAATGATCCTTAGAATTCTTCCCTACCTTATTCCTGTGCTGAGATACAGGCTGCTCCAACCTGCTGTAAAATGCTTGATTTCGAGAGTGAGCGAAACTAATGAAAACATTGTTGGGGTAAAACCTAAAGGGAAAGACCTAGCACCAAATCCAATTTGCCATCTGATCTAACTTCTGGAGGCAGTCAAAATGATCCTTAGAATTCCTTCCCTACCTTATTCCTGTGCTGAGATACAGGCTGCTCCAACCTGCTGTAAAATGCTTTGATTTCGAGAGTGAGCGAAACTAATGAAAACATTGTTGGGGGTAAAACCTAAAGGGAAAGAACCTAGCACCAAATCCAATTTGCCATCTGATCTAACTTCTGGAGGCAGTCAAAATGAGCCTTAGAAATCTTCCCTACCTTATTCCTGTGCTGAGATACAGGCCTGCTCCAACCTGCTGTAAAATGCTTGATTTCGAGAGTGAGCGAAACTAATGAAAACATTGTTGGGGTAAAACCTAAAGGGAAAGACCTAGCACCAAATCCAATTTGCCATCTGATCTAACTTCTGGAGGGCAGTCAAAATGATCCTTAGAATTCTTCCTTACCTTATTCCTGTGCTGAGATACAGGCTGCTCCAACCTGCTGTAAAATGCTTGATTTCGAGAGTGAGCGAAAACTAATGAAAACATTGTTGGGGTAAAACCTAAAGGGAAAGACCTAGCACCAAATCCAATTTGCCATCTGATCTAACTTCTGCAGGCAGTCAAAATGAGCCTTAGAATTCTTCCCTACCTTATTCCTGTGCTGAGATACAGGCTGCTCCAACCTGCTGTAAAATGCTTGATTTCGAGAGTGAGCGAAACTAATGAAAACATTGTTTGGGGTAAAACCTAAAGGGAAAGACCTAGCACCAAATCCAATTTGCCATCTGATCTAACTTCTGGAGGGCAGTCAAAATGATCCTTAGAATTCTTCCCTACCCTTATTCCTGTGGCTGAGATACAGGCTGCTCCAACCTGCTGTAAAATGCTTGATTTCGAGAGTGAGCGAAACTAATGAAAACATTGTTGGGGTAAAACCTAAAGGGAAGACCTAGCACCAAAATCCAATTTGCCATCTGATCTAACTTCTGGAGGCAGTCAAAATGATCCTTAGAATTCTTCCCTACCTTATTCCTGTGCTGAGATACAGGCTGCTCCAACCTGCTGTAAAATGCTTGATTTCGAGAGTGAGCGAAACTAATGAAAACATTGTTGGGGTAAAACCTAAAGGGAAAGACCCTAGCACCAAATCCAATTTGCCATCTGATCTAACTTCTGGAGGCAGTCAAAATGAGCCTTTGAATTCTTCCCTACCTTATTCCTGTGCTGAGATACAGGCCTGCTCCAACCTGCTGTAAAATGCTTGATTTCGAGAGTGGAGCGAAACTAATGAAAACATTGTTGGGGTAAAACCTAAAGGGAAAGACCCTAGTCACCAAATCCAATTTGCCCATCTGATCTAACTTCTGGAGGCAGTCCAAAATGAGCATTTGAATTCTTCCCTACCTTATTCCAGTGCTGAGATACAGGCTGCTCCAACCTGCTGTAAAATGCTTGATTTCGAGAGTGAGCGAAACTAATGAAAACATTGTTGGGGTAAAACCGAAAGGGAAAGACCTAGCACCAAATCCAATTTGCCATCTGATCTAACTTCTGGAGGCAGTCAAAATGATCCTTAGAATTCTTCCCTACCCTTATTCCTGTGCTGAGATACAGGCTGCTCCAACCTGCTGTAAAATGCTTGATTTCGAGAGTGAGCGAAACTAATGAAAACATTGTTGGGGTAAAACCTAAAGGGAAAGACCTAGCACCAAATCCAATTTGCCATCTGATCTAACTTCTGGAGGCAGTCAAAATGAGCCTTTGAATTCTTCCCTACCTTATTCCTGTGCTGAGATACAGGCTGGCTCCAACCTGCTGTAAAATGCTTGATTTCGAGAGTGAGCGAAACTAATGAAAACATTGTTGGGTGTAAAACCTAAAGGGAAAGACCTAGCACCAAATCCAATTTGCCATCTGATCTAACTTCTGGAGGCAGTCAAAATGATCCTTAGAATTCTTCCCTACCTTATTCCTGTGCTGAGATACAGGCTGCTCCAACCTGCTGTAAAATGCTTGATTTCCAGAGGTGAGCGAAACTAATGAAAACATTGTTGGGGTAAAACCTAAAGGGAAAGACCTAGCACCAAATCCAATTTGCCATCTGATCTAACTTCTGGAGGCAGTCAAAATGATCCTTAGAATTCTTCCCTACCTTATTCCTGTGCTGAGATACAGGCTGCTCCAACCTGCTGTAAAATGGTTGATTTGCGAGAGTGAGCGAAACTAATGAAAACATTGTTGGGGGTAAAACCGAAAGGGAAAGACCTAGCACCAAATCCAATTTTGCCATCTGATCTAACTTCTGGAGGCAGTCAAAATGAGCCTTAGGAATTCTTCCCTACCTTATTCCTGTGCTGAGATACAGGCTGCTCCAACCTGCTGTAAAATGCTTGATTTCGAGAGTGAGCGAAATCTAATGAAAACATTGTTGGGGTAAAACCTAAAGGGAAAGACCTAGCACCAAATCCAATTTGCCATCTGATCTAACATCTGGAGGCAGTCAAAATGAGCCTTTGAATTCTTCCCTACCTTATTCCTGTGCTGAGATACAGGCTGCTCCAACCTGCTGTAAAATGCTTGATTTCGAGAGTGAGCGAAACTAATGAAAACATTGTTGGGGGTAAAACCTAAAGGGAAAGACCTAGCACCAAATCCAATTTGCCATCTGATCTAACTTCTGGAGGCAGTCAAAATGATCCTTAGAATTCTTCCCTACCTTATTCCTGTGCTGAGATACAGGCTGCTCCAACCTGCTGTAAAATGCTTGATTTCGAGAGTGAGCGAAACTAATGGAAAACATTGTTGGGGTAAAACCTAAAGGGAAAGACCTAGCACCAAATCCAATTTGCCATCTGATCTAACTTCTGGAGGCAGTCAAAATGATCCTTAGGAATTCTTCCCTACCTTATTCCTGTGCTGAGATACAGGCTGCTCCAACCTGCTGTAAAATGCTTGATTTCGAGAGGTGAGCGAAACTAATGAAAACATTGTTGGGGTAAAACCTAAAGGGAAAGACCTAGCACCAAATCCAATTTGCCATCTGATCTAACTTCTGGAGGCAGTCAAAATGATCCTTAGAATTCTTCCCTAACCTTATTCCTGTGCTGAGATACAGGCTGCTCCAACCTGCTGTAAAATGCTTGATTTCGAGACGTGAGCGAAACTAATGAAAACATTGTTGGGGGTTTAAACCTAAAGGGAAAGACCTAGCACCAAATCCAATTTGCCATCTGATCTAACTTCTGGAGGCAGTCAAAATGAGCCTTTGAATTCTTCCCTACCTTATTCCTGTGCTGAGATACAGGCTGCTCCAACCTGCTGTAAAATGCTTGATTTCGAGAGTGAGCGAAACTAATGAAAACATTGTTGGGGTAAAACCTAAAGGGAAAGACCTAAGCACCAAATCCAATTTGCCATCTGATCTAACTTCTGGAGGCTGTCAAAATGATCCTTAGAATTCTTCCCTACCTTATTCCTGTGCTGAGATACAGGCTGCTCCAACCTGCTGTAAAATGCTTGATTTCGAGAGTGAGCGAAACTAATGAAAACATTGTTGGGGTAAAACCTAAAGGGAAAGACCTAGCACCAAATCCAATTTGCCATCTGATCTAACTTCTGGAGGCAGTCAAAATGAGCCTTAGGAATTCTTCCCTACCTTATTCCTGTGCTGAGATACAGGCTGCTCCAACCTGCTGTAAAATGCTTGATTTCGAGAGTGAGCGAAAACTAATGAAAAACATTGTTGGGGTTAAAACCTAAAGGGAAAGACCTAGCACCAAATCCAATTTGCCATCTGATCTAACTTCTGGAGGCAGTCAAAAAGGAGCCTTTGAATTCTTCCCTACCTTATTCCTGTGCTGAGATACAGGCTGCTCCAACCTGCTGTAAAATGCTTGATTTCGAGAGTGAGCGAAACTAATG
>NW_027143220.1:0-73291 GCF_026170545.1 Melanerpes formicivorus
TAACTTCTGGAGGCAGTCAAAATGAGTATTTGAATTCTTCCCTACCTTATTCCTGTGCTGAGATACAGGCTGCTCCAACCTGCTGTAAAATGCTTGATTTCGAGAGTGAGCGAAACTAATGAAAACATTGTTGGGGTAAAACCTAAAGGGAAAGACCTAGCACCAAATCCAATTTGCCATCTGATCTAACTTCTGGAGGCAGTCAAAATGATCCTTAGAATTCTTCCCTACCTTATTCCTGTGCTGAGATACAGGCTGCTCCAACCTGCTGTAAAATGCTTGATTTCGAGAGTGAGCGAAACTAATGAAAACATTGTTGGGGTAAAACCTAAAGGGAAAGACCTAGCACCAAATCCAATTTGCCATCTGATCTAACTTCTGGAGGCAGTCAAAATGATCCTTAGAATTCTTCCCTACCTTATTCCTGTGCTGAGATACAGGCTGCTCCAACCTGCTGTAAAATGCTTGATTTCGAGAGTGAGCGAAACTAATGAAAACATTGTTGGGGTAAAACCTAAAGGGAAAGACCTAGCACCAAATCCAATTTGCCATCTGATCTAACTTCTGGAGGCAGTCAAAATGAGTATTTGAATTCTTCCCTACCTTATTCCTGTGCTGAGATACAGGCTGCTCCAACCTGCTGTAAAATGCTTGATTTCGAGAGTGAGCGAAACTAATGAAAACATTGTTGGGGTAAAACCTAAAGGGAAAGACCTAGCACCAAATCCAATTTGCCATCTGATCTAACTTCTGGAGGCAGTCAAAATGATCCTTAGAATTCTTCCCTACCTTATTCCTGTGCTGAGATACAGGCTGCTCCAACCTGCTGTAAAATGCTTGATTTCCAGAGTGAGCGAAACTAATGAAAACATTGTTGGGGTAAAACCTAAAGGGAAAGACCTAGCACCAAATCCAATTTGCCATCTGATCTAACTTCTGGAGGCAGTCAAAATGATCCTTAGAATTCTTCCCTACCTTATTCCTGTGCTGAGATACAGGCTGCTCCAACCTGCTGTAAAATGCTTGATTTCGAGAGTGAGCGAAACTAATGAAAACATTGTTGGGGTAAAACCTAAAGGGAAAGACCTAGCACCAAATCCAATTTGCCATCTGATCTAACTTCTGGAGGCAGTCAAAATGATCCTTAGAATTCTTCCCTACCTTATTCCTGTGCTGAGATACAGGCTGCTCCAACCTGCTGTAAAATCCTTGATTTCGAGAGTGAGCGAAACTAATGAAAACATTGTTGGGGTAAAACCTAAAGGGAAAGACCTAGCACCAAATCCAATTTGCCATCTGATCTAACTTCTGGAGGCAGTCAAAATGATCCTTAGAATTCTTCCCTACCTTATTCCTGTGCTGAGATACAGGCTGCTCCAACCTGCTGTAAAATGCTTGATTTCGAGAGTGAGCGAAACTAATGAAAACATTGTTGGGGTAAAACCTAAAGGGAAAGACCTAGCACCAAATCCAATTTGCCATCTGATCTAACTTCTGGAGGCAGTCAAAATGATCCTTAGAATTCTTCCCTACCTTATTCCTGTGCTGAGATACAGGCTGCTCCAACCTGCTGTAAAATGCTTGATTTCGAGAGTGAGCGAAACTAATGAAAACATTGTTGGGGTAAAACCTAAAGGGAAAGACCTAGCACCAAATCCAATTTGCCATCTGATCTAACTTCTGGAGGCAGTCAAAATGATCCTTAGAATTCTTCCCTACCTTATTCCTGTGCTGAGATACAGGCTGCTCCAACCTGCTGTAAAATGCTTGATTTCGAGAGTGAGCGAAACGAATGAAAACATTGTTGGGGTAAAACCTAAAGGGAAAGGCCTAGCACCAAATCCAATTTGCCATCTGATCTAACTTCTGGAGGCAGTCAAAATGATCCTTAGAATTCTTCCCTACCTTATTCCTGTGCTGAGATACAGGCTGCTCCAACCTGCTGTAAAATGCTTGATTTCGAGAGTGAGCGAAACTAATGAAAACATTGTTGGGGTAAAACCTAAAGGGAAAGACCTAGCACCAAATCCAATTTGCCATCTGATCTAACTTCTGGAGGCAGTCAAAATGATCCTTAGAATTCTTCCCTACCTTATTCCTGTGCTGAGATACAGGCTGCTCCAACCTGCTGTAAAATGCTTGATTTCGAGAGTGAGCGAAACTAATGAAAACATTGTTGGGGTAAAACCTAAAGGGAAAGACCTAGCACCAAATCCAATTTGCCATCTGATCTAACTTCTGGAGGCAGTCAAAATGATCCTTAGAATTCTTCCCTACCTTATTCCTGTGCTGAGATACAGGCTGCTCCAACCTGCTGTAAAATGCTTGATTTCGAGAGTGAGCGAAACTAATGAAAACATTGTTGGGGTAAAACCTAAAGGGAAAGACCTAGCACCAAATCCAATTTGCCATCTGATCTAACTTCTGGAGGCAGTCAAAATGATCCTTAGAATTCTTCCCTACCTTATTCCTGTGCTGAGATACAGGCTGCTCCAACCTGCTGTAAAATGCTTGATTTCGAGAGTGAGCGAAACTAATGAAAACATTGTTGGGGTAAAACCTAAAGGGAAAGACCTAGCACCAAATCCAATTTGCCATCTGATCTAACTTCTGGAGGCAGTCAAAATGATCCTTAGAATTCTTCCCTACCTTATTCCTGTGCTGAGATACAGGCTGCTCCAACCTGCTGTAAAATGCTTGATTTCGAGAGTGAGCGAAACTAATGGAAACATTGTTGGGGTAAAACCTAAAGGGAAAGACCTAGCACCAAATCCAATTTGCCATCTGATCTAACTTCTGGAGGCAGTCAAAATGATCCTTAGAATTCTTCCCTACCTTATTCCTGTGCTGAGATACAGGCTGCTCCAACCTGCTGTAAAATGCTTGATTTCGAGAGTGAGCGAAACTAATGAAAACATTGTTGGGGTAAAACCTAAAGGGAAAGACCTAGCACCAAATCCAATTTGCCATCTGATCTAACTTCTGGAGGCAGTCAAAATGATCCTTAGAATTCTTCCCTACCTTATTCCTGTGCTGAGATACAGGCTGCTCCAACCTGCTGTAAAATGCTTGATTTCGAGAGTGAGCGAAACTAATGAAAACATTGTTGGGGTAAAACCTAAAGGGAAAGACCTAGCACCAAATCCAATTTGCCATCTGATCTAACTTCTGGAGGCAGTCAAAATGATCCTTAGAATTCTTCCCTACCTTATTCCTGTGCTGAGATACAGGCTGCTCCAACCTGCTGTAAAATGCTTGATTTCGAGAGTGAGCGAAACTAATGAAAACATTGTTGGGGTAAAACCTAAAGGGAAAGACCTAGCACCAAATCCAATTTGCCATCTGATCTAACTTCTGGAGGCAGTCAAAATGATCCTTAGAATTCTTCCCTACCTTATTCCTGTGCTGAGATACAGGCTGCTCCAACCTGCTGTAAAATGCTTGATTTCCAGAGTGAGCGAAACTAATGAAAACATTGTTGGGGTAAAACCTAAAGGGAAAGACCTAGCACCAAATCCAATTTGCCATCTGATCTAACTTCTGGAGGCAGTCAAAATGATCCTTAGAATTCTTCCCTACCTTATTCCTGTGCTGAGATACAGGCTGCTCCAACCTGCTGTAAAATGCTTGATTTCGAGAGTGAGCGAAACTAATGAAAACATTGTTGGGGTAAAACCTAAAGGGAAAGACCTAGCACCAAATCCAATTTGCCATCTGATCTAACTTCTGGAGGCAGTCAAAATGATCCTTAGAATTCTTCCCTACCTTATTCCTGTGCTGAGATACAGGCTGCTCCAACCTGCTGTAAAATGCTTGATTTCGAGAGTGAGCGAAACTAATGAAAACATTGTTGGGGTAAAACCTAAAGGGAAAGACCTAGCACCAAATCCAATTTGCCATCTGATCTAACTTCTGGAGGCAGTCAAAATGATCCTTAGAATTCTTCCCTACCTTATTCCTGTGCTGAGATACAGGCTGCTCCAACCTGCTGTAAAATGCTTGATTTCGAGAGTGAGCGAAACTAATGGAAACATTGTTGGGGTAAAACCTAAAGGGAAAGACCTAGCACCAAATCCAATTTGCCATCTGATCTAACTTCTGGAGGCAGTCAAAATGATCCTTAGAATTCTTCCCTACCTTATTCCTGTGCTGAGATACAGGCTGCTCCAACCTGCTGTAAAATGCTTGATTTCGAGAGTGAGCGAAACTAATGAAAACATTGTTGGGGTAAAACCTAAAGGGAAAGACCTAGCACCAAATCCAATTTGCCATCTGATCTAACTTCTGGAGGCAGTCAAAATGAGTATTTGAATTCTTCCCTACCTTATTCCTGTGCTGAGATACAGGCTGCTCCAACCTGCTGTAAAATGCTTGATTTCGAGAGTGAGCGAAACTAATGAAAACATTGTTGGGGTAAAACCTAAAGGGAAAGACCTAGCACCAAATCCAATTTGCCATCTGATCTAACTTCTGGAGGCAGTCAAAATGATCCTTAGAATTCTTCCCTACCTTATTCCTGTGCTGAGATACAGGCTGCTCCAACCTGCTGTAAAATGCTTGATTTCGAGAGTGAGCGAAACTAATGAAAACATTGTTGGGGTAAAACCTAAAGGGAAAGACCTAGCACCAAATCCAATTTGCCATCTGATCTAACTTCTGGAGGCAGTCAAAATGATCCTTAGAATTCTTCCCTACCTTATTCCTGTGCTGAGATACAGGCTGCTCCAACCTGCTGTAAAATGCTTGATTTCGAGAGTGAGCGAAACTAATGAAAACATTGTTGGGGTAAAACCTAAAGGGAAAGACCTAGCACCAAATCCAATTTGCCATCTGATCTAACTTCTGGAGGCAGTCAAAATGATCCTTAGAATTCTTCCCTACCTTATTCCTGTGCTGAGATACAGGCTGCTCCAACCTGCTGTAAAATGCTTGATTTCGAGAGTGAGCGAAACTAATGAAAACATTGTTGGGGTAAAACCTAAAGGGAAAGACCTAGCACCAAATCCAATTTGCCATCTGATCTAACTTCTGGAGGCAGTCAAAATGATCCTTAGAATTCTTCCCTACCTTATTCCTGTGCTGAGATACAGGCTGCTCCAACCTGCTGTAAAATGCTTGATTTCGAGAGTGAGCGAAACTAATGGAAACATTGTTGGGGTAAAACCTAAAGGGAAAGACCTAGCACCAAATCCAATTTGCCATCTGATCTAACTTCTGGAGGCAGTCAAAATGATCCTTAGAATTCTTCCCTACCTTATTCCTGTGCTGAGATACAGGCTGCTCCAACCTGCTGTAAAATGCTTGATTTCGAGAGTGAGCGAAACTAATGAAAACATTGTTGGGGTAAAACCTAAAGGGAAAGACCTAGCACCAAATCCAATTTGCCATCTGATCTAACTTCTGGAGGCAGTCAAAATGAGTATTTGAATTCTTCCCTACCTTATTCCTGTGCTGAGATACAGGCTGCTCCAACCTGCTGTAAAATGCTTGATTTCGAGAGTGAGCGAAACTAATGAAAACATTGTTGGGGTAAAACCTAAAGGGAAAGACCTAGCACCAAATCCAATTTGCCATCTGATCTAACTTCTGGAGGCAGTCAAAATGATCCTTAGAATTCTTCCCTACCTTATTCCTGTGCTGAGATACAGGCTGCTCCAACCTGCTGTAAAATGCTTGATTTCGAGAGTGAGCGAAACTAATGAAAACATTGTTGGGGTAAAACCTAAAGGGAAAGACCTAGCACCAAATCCAATTTGCCATCTGATCTAACTTCTGGAGGCAGTCAAAATGATCCTTAGAATTCTTCCCTACCTTATTCCTGTGCTGAGATACAGGCTGCTCCAACCTGCTGTAAAATGCTTGATTTCGAGAGTGAGCGAAACTAATGAAAACATTGTTGGGGTAAAACCTAAAGGGAAAGACCTAGCACCAAATCCAATTTGCCATCTGATCTAACTTCTGGAGGCAGTCAAAATGAGTATTTGAATTCTTCCCTACCTTATTCCTGTGCTGAGATACAGGCTGCTCCAACCTGCTGTAAAATGCTTGATTTCGAGAGTGAGCGAAACTAATGAAAACATTGTTGGGGTAAAACCTAAAGGGAAAGACCTAGCACCAAATCCAATTTGCCATCTGATCTAACTTCTGGAGGCAGTCAAAATGATCCTTAGAATTCTTCCCTACCTTATTCCTGTGCTGAGATACAGGCTGCTCCAACCTGCTGTAAAATGCTTGATTTCCAGAGTGAGCGAAACTAATGAAAACATTGTTGGGGTAAAACCTAAAGGGAAAGACCTAGCACCAAATCCAATTTGCCATCTGATCTAACTTCTGGAGGCAGTCAAAATGATCCTTAGAATTCTTCCCTACCTTATTCCTGTGCTGAGATACAGGCTGCTCCAACCTGCTGTAAAATGCTTGATTTCGAGAGTGAGCGAAACTAATGAAAACATTGTTGGGGTAAAACCTAAAGGGAAAGACCTAGCACCAAATCCAATTTGCCATCTGATCTAACTTCTGGAGGCAGTCAAAATGATCCTTAGAATTCTTCCCTACCTTATTCCTGTGCTGAGATACAGGCTGCTCCAACCTGCTGTAAAATCCTTGATTTCGAGAGTGAGCGAAACTAATGAAAACATTGTTGGGGTAAAACCTAAAGGGAAAGACCTAGCACCAAATCCAATTTGCCATCTGATCTAACTTCTGGAGGCAGTCAAAATGATCCTTAGAATTCTTCCCTACCTTATTCCTGTGCTGAGATACAGGCTGCTCCAACCTGCTGTAAAATGCTTGATTTCGAGAGTGAGCGAAACTAATGAAAACATTGTTGGGGTAAAACCTAAAGGGAAAGACCTAGCACCAAATCCAATTTGCCATCTGATCTAACTTCTGGAGGCAGTCAAAATGATCCTTAGAATTCTTCCCTACCTTATTCCTGTGCTGAGATACAGGCTGCTCCAACCTGCTGTAAAATGCTTGATTTCGAGAGTGAGCGAAACTAATGAAAACATTGTTGGGGTAAAACCTAAAGGGAAAGACCTAGCACCAAATCCAATTTGCCATCTGATCTAACTTCTGGAGGCAGTCAAAATGATCCTTAGAATTCTTCCCTACCTTATTCCTGTGCTGAGATACAGGCTGCTCCAACCTGCTGTAAAATGCTTGATTTCGAGAGTGAGCGAAACGAATGAAAACATTGTTGGGGTAAAACCTAAAGGGAAAGGCCTAGCACCAAATCCAATTTGCCATCTGATCTAACTTCTGGAGGCAGTCAAAATGATCCTTAGAATTCTTCCCTACCTTATTCCTGTGCTGAGATACAGGCTGCTCCAACCTGCTGTAAAATGCTTGATTTCGAGAGTGAGCGAAACTAATGAAAACATTGTTGGGGTAAAACCTAAAGGGAAAGACCTAGCACCAAATCCAATTTGCCATCTGATCTAACTTCTGGAGGCAGTCAAAATGATCCTTAGAATTCTTCCCTACCTTATTCCTGTGCTGAGATACAGGCTGCTCCAACCTGCTGTAAAATGCTTGATTTCGAGAGTGAGCGAAACTAATGAAAACATTGTTGGGGTAAAACCTAAAGGGAAAGACCTAGCACCAAATCCAATTTGCCATCTGATCTAACTTCTGGAGGCAGTCAAAATGATCCTTAGAATTCTTCCCTACCTTATTCCTGTGCTGAGATACAGGCTGCTCCAACCTGCTGTAAAATGCTTGATTTCGAGAGTGAGCGAAACTAATGAAAACATTGTTGGGGTAAAACCTAAAGGGAAAGACCTAGCACCAAATCCAATTTGCCATCTGATCTAACTTCTGGAGGCAGTCAAAATGATCCTTAGAATTCTTCCCTACCTTATTCCTGTGCTGAGATACAGGCTGCTCCAACCTGCTGTAAAATGCTTGATTTCGAGAGTGAGCGAAACTAATGAAAACATTGTTGGGGTAAAACCTAAAGGGAAAGACCTAGCACCAAATCCAATTTGCCATCTGATCTAACTTCTGGAGGCAGTCAAAATGATCCTTAGAATTCTTCCCTACCTTATTCCTGTGCTGAGATACAGGCTGCTCCAACCTGCTGTAAAATGCTTGATTTCGAGAGTGAGCGAAACTAATGGAAACATTGTTGGGGTAAAACCTAAAGGGAAAGACCTAGCACCAAATCCAATTTGCCATCTGATCTAACTTCTGGAGGCAGTCAAAATGATCCTTAGAATTCTTCCCTACCTTATTCCTGTGCTGAGATACAGGCTGCTCCAACCTGCTGTAAAATGCTTGATTTCGAGAGTGAGCGAAACTAATGAAAACATTGTTGGGGTAAAACCTAAAGGGAAAGACCTAGCACCAAATCCAATTTGCCATCTGATCTAACTTCTGGAGGCAGTCAAAATGATCCTTAGAATTCTTCCCTACCTTATTCCTGTGCTGAGATACAGGCTGCTCCAACCTGCTGTAAAATGCTTGATTTCGAGAGTGAGCGAAACTAATGAAAACATTGTTGGGGTAAAACCTAAAGGGAAAGACCTAGCACCAAATCCAATTTGCCATCTGATCTAACTTCTGGAGGCAGTCAAAATGATCCTTAGAATTCTTCCCTACCTTATTCCTGTGCTGAGATACAGGCTGCTCCAACCTGCTGTAAAATGCTTGATTTCGAGAGTGAGCGAAACTAATGAAAACATTGTTGGGGTAAAACCTAAAGGGAAAGACCTAGCACCAAATCCAATTTGCCATCTGATCTAACTTCTGGAGGCAGTCAAAATGATCCTTAGAATTCTTCCCTACCTTATTCCTGTGCTGAGATACAGGCTGCTCCAACCTGCTGTAAAATGCTTGATTTCCAGAGTGAGCGAAACTAATGAAAACATTGTTGGGGTAAAACCTAAAGGGAAAGACCTAGCACCAAATCCAATTTGCCATCTGATCTAACTTCTGGAGGCAGTCAAAATGATCCTTAGAATTCTTCCCTACCTTATTCCTGTGCTGAGATACAGGCTGCTCCAACCTGCTGTAAAATGCTTGATTTCGAGAGTGAGCGAAACTAATGAAAACATTGTTGGGGTAAAACCTAAAGGGAAAGACCTAGCACCAAATCCAATTTGCCATCTGATCTAACTTCTGGAGGCAGTCAAAATGATCCTTAGAATTCTTCCCTACCTTATTCCTGTGCTGAGATACAGGCTGCTCCAACCTGCTGTAAAATGCTTGATTTCGAGAGTGAGCGAAACTAATGAAAACATTGTTGGGGTAAAACCTAAAGGGAAAGACCTAGCACCAAATCCAATTTGCCATCTGATCTAACTTCTGGAGGCAGTCAAAATGATCCTTAGAATTCTTCCCTACCTTATTCCTGTGCTGAGATACAGGCTGCTCCAACCTGCTGTAAAATGCTTGATTTCGAGAGTGAGCGAAACTAATGGAAACATTGTTGGGGTAAAACCTAAAGGGAAAGACCTAGCACCAAATCCAATTTGCCATCTGATCTAACTTCTGGAGGCAGTCAAAATGATCCTTAGAATTCTTCCCTACCTTATTCCTGTGCTGAGATACAGGCTGCTCCAACCTGCTGTAAAATGCTTGATTTCGAGAGTGAGCGAAACTAATGAAAACATTGTTGGGGTAAAACCTAAAGGGAAAGACCTAGCACCAAATCCAATTTGCCATCTGATCTAACTTCTGGAGGCAGTCAAAATGAGTATTTGAATTCTTCCCTACCTTATTCCTGTGCTGAGATACAGGCTGCTCCAACCTGCTGTAAAATGCTTGATTTCGAGAGTGAGCGAAACTAATGAAAACATTGTTGGGGTAAAACCTAAAGGGAAAGACCTAGCACCAAATCCAATTTGCCATCTGATCTAACTTCTGGAGGCAGTCAAAATGATCCTTAGAATTCTTCCCTACCTTATTCCTGTGCTGAGATACAGGCTGCTCCAACCTGCTGTAAAATGCTTGATTTCGAGAGTGAGCGAAACTAATGAAAACATTGTTGGGGTAAAACCTAAAGGGAAAGACCTAGCACCAAATCCAATTTGCCATCTGATCTAACTTCTGGAGGCAGTCAAAATGATCCTTAGAATTCTTCCCTACCTTATTCCTGTGCTGAGATACAGGCTGCTCCAACCTGCTGTAAAATGCTTGATTTCGAGAGTGAGCGAAACTAATGAAAACATTGTTGGGGTAAAACCTAAAGGGAAAGACCTAGCACCAAATCCAATTTGCCATCTGATCTAACTTCTGGAGGCAGTCAAAATGATCCTTAGAATTCTTCCCTACCTTATTCCTGTGCTGAGATACAGGCTGCTCCAACCTGCTGTAAAATGCTTGATTTCGAGAGTGAGCGAAACTAATGAAAACATTGTTGGGGTAAAACCTAAAGGGAAAGACCTAGCACCAAATCCAATTTGCCATCTGATCTAACTTCTGGAGGCAGTCAAAATGAGTATTTGAATTCTTCCCTACCTTATTCCTGTGCTGAGATACAGGCTGCTCCAACCTGCTGTAAAATGCTTGATTTCGAGAGTGAGCGAAACTAATGAAAACATTGTTGGGGTAAAACCTAAAGGGAAAGACCTAGCACCAAATCCAATTTGCCATCTGATCTAACTTCTGGAGGCAGTCAAAATGAGTATTTGAATTCTTCCCTACCTTATTCCTGTGCTGAGATACAGGCTGCTCCAACCTGCTGTAAAATGCTTGATTTCGAGAGTGAGCGAAACTAATGAAAACATTGTTGGGGTAAAACCTAAAGGGAAAGACCTAGCACCAAATCCAATTTGCCATCTGATCTAACTTCTGGAGGCAGTCAAAATGATCCTTAGAATTCTTCCCTACCTTATTCCTGTGCTGAGATACAGGCTGCTCCAACCTGCTGTAAAATGCTTGATTTCGAGAGTGAGCGAAACTAATGAAAACATTGTTGGGGTAAAACCTAAAGGGAAAGACCTAGCACCAAATCCAATTTGCCATCTGATCTAACTTCTGGAGGCAGTCAAAATGATCCTTAGAATTCTTCCCTACCTTATTCCTGTGCTGAGATACAGGCTGCTCCAACCTGCTGTAAAATGCTTGATTTCGAGAGTGAGCGAAACTAATGAAAACATTGTTGGGGTAAAACCTAAAGGGAAAGACCTAGCACCAAATCCAATTTGCCATCTGATCTAACTTCTGGAGGCAGTCAAAATGATCCTTAGAATTCTTCCCTACCTTATTCCTGTGCTGAGATACAGGCTGCTCCAACCTGCTGTAAAATGCTTGATTTCGAGAGTGAGCGAAACTAATGGAAACATTGTTGGGGTAAAACCTAAAGGGAAAGACCTAGCACCAAATCCAATTTGCCATCTGATCTAACTTCTGGAGGCAGTCAAAATGAGTATTTGAATTCTTCCCTACCTTATTCCTGTGCTGAGATACAGGCTGCTCCAACCTGCTGTAAAATGCTTGATTTCGAGAGTGAGCGAAACTAATGAAAACATTGTTGGGGTAAAACCTAAAGGGAAAGACCTAGCACCAAATCCAATTTGCCATCTGATCTAACTTCTGGAGGCAGTCAAAATGATCCTTAGAATTCTTCCCTACCTTATTCCTGTGCTGAGATACAGGCTGCTCCAACCTGCTGTAAAATGCTTGATTTCCAGAGTGAGCGAAACTAATGAAAACATTGTTGGGGTAAAACCTAAAGGGAAAGACCTAGCACCAAATCCAATTTGCCATCTGATCTAACTTCTGGAGGCAGTCAAAATGATCCTTAGAATTCTTCCCTACCTTATTCCTGTGCTGAGATACAGGCTGCTCCAACCTGCTGTAAAATGCTTGATTTCGAGAGTGAGCGAAACTAATGAAAACATTGTTGGGGTAAAACCTAAAGGGAAAGACCTAGCACCAAATCCAATTTGCCATCTGATCTAACTTCTGGAGGCAGTCAAAATGATCCTTAGAATTCTTCCCTACCTTATTCCTGTGCTGAGATACAGGCTGCTCCAACCTGCTGTAAAATGCTTGATTTCCAGAGTGAACGAAACTAATGAAAACATTGTTGGGGTAAAACCTAAAGAGAAAGACCTAGCACCAAATCCAATTTGCCATCTGATCTAACTTCTGGAGGCAGTCAAAATGAGTATTTGAATTCTTCCCTACCTTATTCCTGTGCTGAGATACAGGCTGCTCCAACCTGCTGTAAAATGCTTGATTTCGAGAGTGAGCGAAACTAATGAAAACATTGTTGGGGTAAAACCTAAAGGGAAAGACCTAGCACCAAATCCAATTTGCCATCTGATCTAACTTCTGGAGGCAGTCAAAATGATCCTTAGAATTCTTCCCTACCTTATTCCTGTGCTGAGATACAGGCTGCTCCAACCTGCTGTAAAATGCTTGATTTCGAGAGTGAGCGAAACTAATGAAAACATTGTTGGGGTAAAACCTAAAGGGAAAGACCTAGCACCAAATCCAATTTGCCATCTGATCTAACTTCTGGAGGCAGTCAAAATGATCCTTAGAATTCTTCCCTACCTTATTCCTGTGCTGAGATACAGGCTGCTCCAACCTGCTGTAAAATGCTTGATTTCGAGAGTGAGCGAAACTAATGAAAACATTGTTGGGGTAAAACCTAAAGGGAAAGACCTAGCACCAAATCCAATTTGCCATCTGATCTAACTTCTGGAGGCAGTCAAAATGATCCTTAGAATTCTTCCCTACCTTATTCCTGTGCTGAGATACAGGCTGCTCCAACCTGCTGTAAAATGCTTGATTTCGAGAGTGAGCGAAACTAATGGAAACATTGTTGGGGTAAAACCTAAAGGGAAAGACCTAGCACCAAATCCAATTTGCCATCTGATCTAACTTCTGGAGGCAGTCAAAATGATCCTTAGAATTCTTCCCTACCTTATTCCTGTGCTGAGATACAGGCTGCTCCAACCTGCTGTAAAATGCTTGATTTCCAGAGTGAGCGAAACTAATGAAAACATTGTTGGGGTAAAACCTAAAGGGAAAGGCCTAGCACCAAATCCAATTTGCCATCTGATCTAACTTCTGGAGGCAGTCAAAATGATCCTTAGAATTCTTCCCTACCTTATTCCTGTGCTGAGATACAGGCTGCTCCAACCTGCTGTAAAATGCTTGATTTCGAGAGTGAGCGAAACTAATGAAAACATTGTTGGGGTAAAACCTAAAGGGAAAGACCTAGCACCAAATCCAATTTGCCATCTGATCTAACTTCTGGAGGCAGTCAAAATGATCCTTAGAATTCTTCCCTACCTTATTCCTGTGCTGAGATACAGGCTGCTCCAACCTGCTGTAAAATGCTTGATTTCGAGAGTGAGCGAAACTAATGAAAACATTGTTGGGGTAAAACCTAAAGGGAAAGACCTAGCACCAAATCCAATTTGCCATCTGATCTAACTTCTGGAGGCAGTCAAAATGATCCTTAGAATTCTTCCCTACCTTATTCCTGTGCTGAGATACAGGCTGCTCCAACCTGCTGTAAAATGCTTGATTTCGAGAGTGAGCGAAACTAATGAAAACATTGTTGGGGTAAAACCTAAAGGGAAAGACCTAGCACCAAATCCAATTTGCCATCTGATCTAACTTCTGGAGGCAGTCAAAATGATCCTTAGAATTCTTCCCTACCTTATTCCTGTGCTGAGATACAGGCTGCTCCAACCTGCTGTAAAATGCTTGATTTCGAGAGTGAGCGAAACTAATGAAAACATTGTTGGGGTAAAACCTAAAGGGAAAGACCTAGCACCAAATCCAATTTGCCATCTGATCTAACTTCTGGAGGCAGTCAAAATGATCCTTAGAATTCTTCCCTACCTTATTCCTGTGCTGAGATACAGGCTGCTCCAACCTGCTGTAAAATGCTTGATTTCGAGAGTGAGCGAAACTAATGAAAACATTGTTGGGGTAAAACCTAAAGGGAAAGACCTAGCACCAAATCCAATTTGCCATCTGATCTAACTTCTGGAGGCAGTCAAAATGATCCTTAGAATTCTCCCCTACCTTATTCCTGTGCTGAGATACAGGCTGCTCCAACCTGCTGTAAAATGCTTGATTTCGAGAGTGAGCGAAACTAATGAAAACATTGTTGGGGTAAAACCTAAAGGGAAAGACCTAGCACCAAATCCAATTTGCCATCTGATCTAACTTCTGGAGGCAGTCAAAATGATCCTTAGAATTCTTCCCTACCTTATTCCTGTGCTGAGATACAGGCTGCTCCAACCTGCTGTAAAATGCTTGATTTCGAGAGTGAGCGAAACTAATGAAAACATTGTTGGGGTAAAACCTAAAGGGAAAGACCTAGCACCAAATCCAATTTGCCATCTGATCTAACTTCTGGAGGCAGTCAAAATGAGTATTTGAATTCTTCCCTACCTTATTCCTGTGCTGAGATACAGGCTGCTCCAACCTGCTGTAAAATGCTTGATTTCGAGAGTGAGCGAAACTAATGAAAACATTGTTGGGGTAAAACCTAAAGGGAAAGACCTAGCACCAAATCCAATTTGCCATCTGATCTAACTTCTGGAGGCAGTCAAAATGATCCTTAGAATTCTTCCCTACCTTATTCCTGTGCTGAGATACAGGCTGCTCCAACCTGCTGTAAAATGCTTGATTTCGAGAGTGAGCGAAACTAATGAAAACATTGTTGGGGTAAAACCTAAAGGGAAAGACCTAGCACCAAATCCAATTTGCCATCTGATCTAACTTCTGGAGGCAGTCAAAATGATCCTTAGAATTCTTCCCTACCTTATTCCTGTGCTGAGATACAGGCTGCTCCAACCTGCTGTAAAATGCTTGATTTCCAGAGTGAGCGAAACTAATGAAAACATTGTTGGGGTAAAACCTAAAGGGAAAGGCCTAGCACCAAATCCAATTTGCCATCTGATCTAACTTCTGGAGGCAGTCAAAATGATCCTTAGAATTCTTCCCTACCTTATTCCTGTGCTGAGATACAGGCTGCTCCAACCTGCTGTAAAATGCTTGATTTCGAGAGTGAGCGAAACTAATGAAAACATTGTTGGGGTAAAACCTAAAGGGAAAGACCTAGCACCAAATCCAATTTGCCATCTGATCTAACTTCTGGAGGCAGTCAAAATGATCCTTAGAATTCTTCCCTACCTTATTCCTGTGCTGAGATACAGGCTGCTCCAACCTGCTGTAAAATGCTTGATTTCCAGAGTGAGCGAAACTAATGAAAACATTGTTGGGGTAAAACCTAAAGGGAAAGACCTAGCACCAAATCCAATTTGCCATCTGATCTAACTTCTGGAGGCAGTCAAAATGAGTATTTGAATTCTTCCCTACCTTATTCCTGTGCTGAGATACAGGCTGCTCCAACCTGCTGTAAAATGCTTGATTTCGAGAGTGAGCGAAACTAATGAAAACATTGTTGGGGTAAAACCTAAAGGGAAAGACCTAGCACCAAATCCAATTTGCCATCTGATCTAACTTCTGGAGGCAGTCAAAATGATCCTTAGAATTCTTCCCTACCTTATTCCTGTGCTGAGATACAGGCTGCTCCAACCTGCTGTAAAATGCTTGATTTCCAGAGTGAGCGAAACTAATGAAAACATTGTTGGGGTAAAACCTAAAGGGAAAGACCTAGCACCAAATCCAATTTGCCATCTGATCTAACTTCTGGAGGCAGTCAAAATGAGTATTTGAATTCTTCCCTACCTTATTCCTGTGCTGAGATACAGGCTGCTCCAACCTGCTGTAAAATGCTTGATTTCGAGAGTGAGCGAAACTAATGAAAACATTGTTGGGGTAAAACCTAAAGGGAAAGACCTAGCACCAAATCCAATTTGCCATCTGATCTAACTTCTGGAGGCAGTCAAAATGATCCTTAGAATTCTTCCCTACCTTATTCCTGTGCTGAGATACAGGCTGCTCCAACCTGCTGTAAAATGCTTGATTTCGAGAGTGAGCGAAACTAATGAAAACATTGTTGGGGTAAAACCTAAAGGGAAAGACCTAGCACCAAATCCAATTTGCGATCTGATCCAACTTCTGGAGGCAGTCAAAATGATCCTTAGAATTCTTCCCTACCTTATTCCTGTGCTGAGATACAGGCTGCTCCAACCTGCTGTAAAATGCTTGATTTCGAGAGTGAGCGAAACTAATGAAAACATTGTTGGGGTAAAACCTAAAGGGAAAGACCTAGCACCAAATCCAATTTGCCATCTGATCTAACTTCTGGAGGCAGTCAAAATGATCCTTAGAATTCTCCCCTACCTTATTCCTGTGCTGAGATACAGGCTGCTCCAACCTGCTGTAAAATGCTTGATTTCGAGAGTGAGCGAAACTAATGAAAACATTGTTGGGGTAAAACCTAAAGGGAAAGACCTAGCACCAAATCCAATTTGCCATCTGATCTAACTTCTGGAGGCAGTCAAAATGATCCTTAGAATTCTTCCCTACCTTATTCCTGTGCTGAGATACAGGCTGCTCCAACCTGCTGTAAAATGCTTGATTTCGAGAGTGAGCGAAACTAATGAAAACATTGTTGGGGTAAAACCTAAAGGGAAAGACCTAGCACCAAATCCAATTTGCCATCTGATCTAACTTCTGGAGGCAGTCAAAATGAGTATTTGAATTCTTCCCTACCTTATTCCTGTGCTGAGATACAGGCTGCTCCAACCTGCTGTAAAATGCTTGATTTCGAGAGTGAGCGAAACTAATGAAAACATTGTTGGGGTAAAACCTAAAGGGAAAGACCTAGCACCAAATCCAATTTGCCATCTGATCTAACTTCTGGAGGCAGTCAAAATGATCCTTAGAATTCTTCCCTACCTTATTCCTGTGCTGAGATACAGGCTGCTCCAACCTGCTGTAAAATGCTTGATTTCGAGAGTGAGCGAAACTAATGAAAACATTGTTGGGGTAAAACCTAAAGGGAAAGACCTAGCACCAAATCCAATTTGCCATCTGATCTAACTTCTGGAGGCAGTCAAAATGATCCTTAGAATTCTTCCCTACCTTATTCCTGTGCTGAGATACAGGCTGCTCCAACCTGCTGTAAAATGCTTGATTTCGAGAGTGAGCGAAACTAATGAAAACATTGTTGGGGTAAAACCTAAAGGGAAAGACCTAGCACCAAATCCAATTTGCCATCTGATCTAACTTCTGGAGGCAGTCAAAATGATCCTTAGAATTCTTCCCTACCTTATTCCTGTGCTGAGATACAGGCTGCTCCAACCTGCTGTAAAATGCTTGATTTCGAGAGTGAGCGAAACTAATGAAAACATTGTTGGGGTAAAACCTAAAGGGAAAGACCTAGCACCAAATCCAATTTGCCATCTGATCTAACTTCTGGAGGCAGTCAAAATGATCCTTAGAATTCTTCCCTACCTTATTCCTGTGCTGAGATACAGGCTGCTCCAACCTGCTGTAAAATGCTTGATTTCCAGAGTGAGCGAAACTAATGAAAACATTGTTGGGGTAAAACCTAAAGAGAAAGACCTAGCACCAAATCCAATTTGCCATCTGATCTAACTTCTGGAGGCAGTCAAAATGAGTATTTGAATTCTTCCCTACCTTATTCCTGTGCTGAGATACAGGCTGCTCCAACCTGCTGTAAAATGCTTGATTTCGAGAGTGAGCGAAACTAATGAAAACATTGTTGGGGTAAAACCTAAAGGGAAAGACCTAGCACCAAATCCAATTTGCCATCTGATCTAACTTCTGGAGGCAGTCAAAATGATCCTTAGAATTCTTCCCTACCTTATTCCTGTGCTGAGATACAGGCTGCTCCAACCTGCTGTAAAATGCTTGATTTCGAGAGTGAGCGAAACTAATGAAAACATTGTTGGGGTAAAACCTAAAGGGAAAGACCTAGCACCAAATCCAATTTGCCATCTGATCTAACTTCTGGAGGCAGTCAAAATGATCCTTAGAATTCTTCCCTACCTTATTCCTGTGCTGAGATACAGGCTGCTCCAACCTGCTGTAAAATGCTTGATTTCGAGAGTGAGCGAAACTAATGAAAACATCGTTGGGGTAAAACCTAAAGGGAAAGACCTAGCACCAAATCCAATTTGCCATCTGATCTAACTTCTGGAGGCAGTCAAAATGATCCTTAGAATTCTTCCCTACCTTATTCCTGTGCTGAGATACAGGCTGCTCCAACCTGCTGTAAAATGCTTGATTTCGAGAGTGAGCGAAACTAATGAAAACATTGTTGGGGTAAAACCTAAAGGGAAAGACCTAGCACCAAATCCAATTTGCCATCTGATCTAACTTCTGGAGGCAGTCAAAATGAGTATTTGAATTCTTCCCTACCTTATTCCTGTGCTGAGATACAGGCTGCTCCAACCTGCTGTAAAATGCTTGATTTCGAGAGTGAGCGAAACTAATGAAAACATTGTTGGGGTAAAACCTAAAGGGAAAGACCTAGCACCAAATCCAAT
The DNA here is from genome assembly GCF_026170545.1 of Melanerpes formicivorus. Lineage (NCBI taxonomy): Eukaryota > Metazoa > Chordata > Aves > Piciformes > Picidae > Melanerpes > Melanerpes formicivorus. The sequence continues at coordinate 18,402 of NW_027143220.1, forward strand.
TTGCCATCTGATCTAACTTCTGGAGGCAGTCAAAATGATCCTTAGAATTCTTCCCTACCTTATTCCTGTGCTGAGATACAGGCTGCTCCAACCTGCTGTAAAATGCTTGATTTCGAGAGTGAGCGAAACTAATGAAAACATTGTTGGGGTAAAACCTAAAGGGAAAGACCTAGCACCAAATCCAATTTGCCATCTGATCTAACTTCTGGAGGCAGTCAAAATGATCCTTAGAATTCTTCCCTACCTTATTCCTGTGCTGAGATACAGGCTGCTCCAACCTGCTGTAAAATGCTTGATTTCGAGAGTGAGCGAAACTAATGAAAACATTGTTGGGGTAAAACCTAAAGGGAAAGACCTAGCACCAAATCCAATTTGCCATCTGATCTAACTTCTGGAGGCAGTCAAAATGATCCTTAGAATTCTTCCCTACCTTATTCCTGTGCTGAGATACAGGCTGCTCCAACCTGCTGTAAAATGCTTGATTTCGAGAGTGAGCGAAACTAATGAAAACATTGTTGGGGTAAAACCTAAAGGGAAAGACCTAGCACCAAATCCAATTTGCCATCTGATCTAACTTCTGGAGGCAGTCAAAATGATCCTTAGAATTCTTCCCTACCTTATTCCTGTGCTGAGATACAGGCTGCTCCAACCTGCTGTAAAATGCTTGATTTCGAGAGTGAGCGAAACTAATGAAAACATTGTTGGGGTAAAACCTAAAGAGAAAGACCTAGCACCAAATCCAATTTGCCATCTGATCTAACTTCTGGAGGCAGTCAAAATGAGTATTTGAATTCTTCCCTACCTTATTCCTGTGCTGAGATACAGGCTGCTCCAACCTGCTGTAAAATGCTTGATTTCGAGAGTGAGCGAAACTAATGAAAACATTGTTGGGGTAAAACCTAAAGGGAAAGACCTAGCACCAAATCCAATTTGCCATCTGATCTAACTTCTGGAGGCAGTCAAAATGATCCTTAGAATTCTTCCCTACCTTATTCCTGTGCTGAGATACAGGCTGCTCCAACCTGCTGTAAAATGCTTGATTTCCAGAGTGAGCGAAACTAATGAAAACATTGTTGGGGTAAAACCTAAAGGGAAAGACCTAGCACCAAATCCAATTTGCCATCTGATCTAACTTCTGGAGGCAGTCAAAATGATCCTTAGAATTCTTCCCTACCTTATTCCTGTGCTGAGATACAGGCTGCTCCAACCTGCTGTAAAATGCTTGATTTCGAGAGTGAGCGAAACTAATGAAAACATTGTTGGGGTAAAACCTAAAGGGAAAGACCTAGCACCAAATCCAATTTGCCATCTGATCTAACTTCTGGAGGCAGTCAAAATGATCCTTAGAATTCTTCCCTACCTTATTCCTGTGCTGAGATACAGGCTGCTCCAACCTGCTGTAAAATGCTTGATTTCCAGAGTGAGCGAAACTAATGAAAACATTGTTGGGGTAAAACCTAAAGAGAAAGACCTAGCACCAAATCCAATTTGCCATCTGATCTAACTTCTGGAGGCAGTCAAAATGATCCTTAGAATTCTTCCCTACCTTATTCCTGTGCTGAGATACAGGCTGCTCCAACCTGCTGTAAAATGCTTGATTTCGAGAGTGAGCGAAACTAATGAAAACATTGTTGGGGTAAAACCTAAAGGGAAAGACCTAGCACCAAATCCAATTTGCCATCTGATCTAACTTCTGGAGGCAGTCAAAATGATCCTTAGAATTCTTCCCTACCTTATTCCTGTGCTGAGATACAGGCTGCTCCAACCTGCTGTAAAATGCTTGATTTCGAGAGTGAGCGAAACTAATGGAAACATTGTTGGGGTAAAACCTAAAGGGAAAGACCTAGCACCAAATCCAATTTGCCATCTGATCTAACTTCTGGAGGCAGTCAAAATGATCCTTAGAATTCTTCCCTACCTTACTCCTGTGCTGAGATACAGGCTGCTCCAACCTGCTGTAAAATGCTTGATTTCGAGTGTGAGCGAAACTAATGAAAACATTGTTGGGGTAAAACCTAAAGGGAAAGGCCTAGCACCAAATCCAATTTGCCATCTGATCTAACTTCTGGAGGCAGTCAAAATGATCCTTAGAATTCTTCCCTACCTTATTCCTGTGCTGAGATACAGGCTGCTCCAACCTGCTGTAAAATGCTTGATTTCGAGAGTGAGCGAAACTAATGAAAACATTGTTGGGGTAAAACCTAAAGGGAAAGACCTAGCACCAAATCCAATTTGCCATCTGATCTAACTTCTGGAGGCAGTCAAAATGATCCTTAGAATTCTTCCCTACCTTATTCCTGTGCTGAGATACAGGCTGCTCCAACCTGGTGTAAAATGCTTGATTTCGAGAGTGAGCGAAACTAATGAAAACATTGTTGGGGTAAAACCTAAAGGGAAAGACCTAGCACCAAATCCAATTTGCCATCTGATCTAACTTCTGGAGGCAGTCAAAATGATCCTTAGAATTCTTCCCTACCTTATTCCTGTGCTGAGATACAGGCTGCTCCAACCTGCTGTAAAATGCTTGATTTCGAGAGTGAGCGAAACTAATGAAAACATTGTTGGGGTAAAACCTAAAGGGAAAGACCTAGCACCAAATCCAATTTGCCATCTGATCTAACTTCTGGAGGCAGTCAAAATGATCCTTAGAATTCTTCCCTACCTTATTCCTGTGCTGAGATACAGGCTGCTCCAACCTGCTGTAAAATGCTTGATTTCGAGAGTGAGCGAAACTAATGAAAACATTGTTGGGGTAAAACCTAAAGGGAAAGACCTAGCACCAAATCCAATTTGCCATCTGATCTAACTTCTGGAGGCAGTCAAAATGATCCTTAGAATTCTTCCCTACCTTATTCCTGTGCTGAGATACAGGCTGCTCCAACCTGCTGTAAAATGCTTGATTTCGAGAGTGAGCGAAACTAATGAAAACATCGTTGGGGTAAAACCTAAAGGGAAAGACCTAGCACCAAATCCAATTTGCCATCTGATCTAACTTCTGGAGGCAGTCAAAATGATCCTTAGAATTCTTCCCTACCTTATTCCTGTGCTGAGATACAGGCTGCTCCAACCTGCTGTAAAATGCTTGATTTCGAGAGTGAGCGAAACTAATGAAAACATTGTTGGGGTAAAACCTAAAGGGAAAGACCTAGCACCAAATCCAATTTGCCATCTGATCTAACTTCTGGAGGCAGTCAAAATGATCCTTAGAATTCTTCCCTACCTTATTCCTGTGCTGAGATACAGGCTGCTCCAACCTGCTGTAAAATGCTTGATTTCGAGAGTGAGCGAAACTAATGAAAACATTGTTGGGGTAAAACCTAAAGGGAAAGACCTAGCACCAAATCCAATTTGCCATCTGATCTAACTTCTGGAGGCAGTCAAAATGATCCTTAGAATTCTTCCCTACCTTATTCCTGTGCTGAGATACAGGCTGCTCCAACCTGCTGTAAAATGCTTGATTTCCAGAGTGAGCGAAACTAATGAAAACATCGTTGGGGTAAAACCTAAAGGGAAAGACCTAGCACCAAATCCAATTTGCCATCTGATCTAACTTCTGGAGGCAGTCAAAATGATCCTTAGAATTCTTCCCTACCTTATTCCTGTGCTGAGATACAGGCTGCTCCAACCTGCTGTAAAATGCTTGATTTCGAGAGTGAGCGAAACTAATGAAAACATTGTTGGGGTAAAACCTAAAGGGAAAGACCTAGCACCAAATCCAATTTGCCATCTGATCTAACTTCTGGAGGCAGTCAAAATGATCCTTAGAATTCTTCCCTACCTTATTCCTGTGCTGAGATACAGGCTGCTCCAACCTGCTGTAAAATGCTTGATTTCGAGAGTGAGCGAAACTAATGAAAACATTGTTGGGGTAAAACCTAAAGGGAAAGACCTAGCACCAAATCCAATTTGCCATCTGATCTAACTTCTGGAGGCAGTCAAAATGATCCTTAGAATTCTTCCCTACCTTATTCCTGTGCTGAGATACAGGCTGCTCCAACCTGCTGTAAAATGCTTGATTTCGAGAGTGAGCGAAACTAATGAAAACATTGTTGGGGTAAAACCTAAAGGGAAAGACCTAGCACCAAATCCAATTTGCCATCTGATCTAACTTCTGGAGGCAGTCAAAATGATCCTTAGAATTCTTCCCTACCTTATTCCTGTGCTGAGATACAGGCTGCTCCAACCTGCTGTAAAATGCTTGATTTCCAGAGTGAGCGAAACTAATGAAAACATTGTTGGGGTAAAACCTAAAGGGAAAGACCTAGCACCAAATCCAATTTGCCATCTGATCTAACTTCTGGAGGCAGTCAAAATGATCCTTAGAATTCTTCCCTACCTTATTCCTGTGCTGAGATACAGGCTGCTCCAACCTGCTGTAAAATGCTTGATTTCGAGAGTGAGCGAAACTAATGAAAACATTGTTGGGGTAAAACCTAAAGGGAAAGACCTAGCACCAAATCCAATTTGCCATCTGATCTAACTTCTGGAGGCAGTCAAAATGATCCTTAGAATTCTTCCCTACCTTATTCCTGTGCTGAGATACAGGCTGCTCCAACCTGCTGTAAAATGCTTGATTTCGAGAGTGAGCGAAACTAATGGAAACATAGTTGGGGTAAAACCTAAAGGGAAAGACCTAGCACCAAATCCAATTTGCCATCTGATCTAACTTCTGGAGGCAGTCAAAATGATCCTTAGAATTCTTCCCTACCTTATTCCTGTGCTGAGATACAGGCTGCTCCAACCTGCTGTAAAATGCTTGATTTCGAGAGTGAGCGAAACTAATGAAAACATTGTTGGGGTAAAACCTAAAGGGAAAGACCTAGCACCAAATCCAATTTGCCATCTGATCTAACTTCTGGAGGCAGTCAAAATGATCCTTAGAATTCTTCCCTACCTTATTCCTGTGCTGAGATACAGGCTGCTCCAACCTGCTGTAAAATGCTTGATTTCGAGAGTGAGCGAAACTAATGAAAACATTGTTGGGGTAAAACCTAAAGGGAAAGACCTAGCACCAAATCCAATTTGCCATCTGATCTAACTTCTGGAGGCAGTCAAAATGATCCTTAGAATTCTTCCCTACCTTATTCCTGTGCTGAGATACAGGCTGCTCCAACCTGCTGTAAAATGCTTGATTTCCAGAGTGAGCGAAACTAATGAAAACATTGTTGGGGTAAAACCTAAAGGGAAAGACCTAGCACCAAATCCAATTTGCCATCTGATCTAACTTCTGGAGGCAGTCAAAATGATCCTTAGAATTCTTCCCTACCTTATTCCTGTGCTGAGATACAGGCTGCTCCAACCTGCTGTAAAATGCTTGATTTCGAGAGTGAGCGAAACTAATGAAAACATTGTTGGGGTAAAACCTAAAGGGAAAGACCTAGCACCAAATCCAATTTGCCATCTGATCTAACTTCTGGAGGCAGTCAAAATGATCCTTAGAATTCTTCCCTACCTTATTCCTGTGCTGAGATACAGGCTGCTCCAACCTGCTGTAAAATGCTTGATTTCCAGAGTGAGCGAAACTAATGAAAACATTGTTGGGGTAAAACCTAAAGAGAAAGACCTAGCACCAAATCCAATTTGCCATCTGATCTAACTTCTGGAGGCAGTCAAAATGATCCTTAGAATTCTTCCCTACCTTATTCCTGTGCTGAGATACAGGCTGCTCCAACCTGCTGTAAAATGCTTGATTTCGAGAGTGAGCGAAACTAATGAAAACATTGTTGGGGTAAAACCTAAAGGGAAAGACCTAGCACCAAATCCAATTTGCCATCTGATCTAACTTCTGGAGGCAGTCAAAATGATCCTTAGAATTCTTCCCTACCTTATTCCTGTGCTGAGATACAGGCTGCTCCAACCTGCTGTAAAATGCTTGATTTCGAGAGTGAGCGAAACTAATGGAAACATTGTTGGGGTAAAACCTAAAGGGAAAGACCTAGCACCAAATCCAATTTGCCATCTGATCTAACTTCTGGAGGCAGTCAAAATGATCCTTAGAATTCTTCCCTACCTTACTCCTGTGCTGAGATACAGGCTGCTCCAACCTGCTGTAAAATGCTTGATTTCGAGTGTGAGCGAAACTAATGAAAACATTGTTGGGGTAAAACCTAAAGGGAAAGGCCTAGCACCAAATCCAATTTGCCATCTGATCTAACTTCTGGAGGCAGTCAAAATGATCCTTAGAATTCTTCCCTACCTTATTCCTGTGCTGAGATACAGGCTGCTCCAACCTGCTGTAAAATGCTTGATTTCGAGAGTGAGCGAAACTAATGAAAACATTGTTGGGGTAAAACCTAAAGGGAAAGACCTAGCACCAAATCCAATTTGCCATCTGATCTAACTTCTGGAGGCAGTCAAAATGATCCTTAGAATTCTTCCCTACCTTATTCCTGTGCTGAGATACAGGCTGCTCCAACCTGGTGTAAAATGCTTGATTTCGAGAGTGAGCGAAACTAATGAAAACATTGTTGGGGTAAAACCTAAAGGGAAAGACCTAGCACCAAATCCAATTTGCCATCTGATCTAACTTCTGGAGGCAGTCAAAATGATCCTTAGAATTCTTCCCTACCTTATTCCTGTGCTGAGATACAGGCTGCTCCAACCTGCTGTAAAATGCTTGATTTCGAGAGTGAGCGAAACTAATGAAAACATTGTTGGGGTAAAACCTAAAGGGAAAGACCTAGCACCAAATCCAATTTGCCATCTGATCTAACTTCTGGAGGCAGTCAAAATGATCCTTAGAATTCTTCCCTACCTTATTCCTGTGCTGAGATACAGGCTGCTCCAACCTGCTGTAAAATGCTTGATTTCGAGAGTGAGCGAAACTAATGAAAACATTGTTGGGGTAAAACCTAAAGGGAAAGACCTAGCACCAAATCCAATTTGCCATCTGATCTAACTTCTGGAGGCAGTCAAAATGATCCTTAGAATTCTTCCCTACCTTATTCCTGTGCTGAGATACAGGCTGCTCCAACCTGCTGTAAAATGCTTGATTTCGAGAGTGAGCGAAACTAATGAAAACATCGTTGGGGTAAAACCTAAAGGGAAAGACCTAGCACCAAATCCAATTTGCCATCTGATCTAACTTCTGGAGGCAGTCAAAATGATCCTTAGAATTCTTCCCTACCTTATTCCTGTGCTGAGATACAGGCTGCTCCAACCTGCTGTAAAATGCTTGATTTCGAGAGTGAGCGAAACTAATGAAAACATTGTTGGGGTAAAACCTAAAGGGAAAGACCTAGCACCAAATCCAATTTGCCATCTGATCTAACTTCTGGAGGCAGTCAAAATGATCCTTAGAATTCTTCCCTACCTTATTCCTGTGCTGAGATACAGGCTGCTCCAACCTGCTGTAAAATGCTTGATTTCGAGAGTGAGCGAAACTAATGAAAACATTGTTGGGGTAAAACCTAAAGGGAAAGACCTAGCACCAAATCCAATTTGCCATCTGATCTAACTTCTGGAGGCAGTCAAAATGATCCTTAGAATTCTTCCCTACCTTATTCCTGTGCTGAGATACAGGCTGCTCCAACCTGCTGTAAAATGCTTGATTTCCAGAGTGAGCGAAACTAATGAAAACATCGTTGGGGTAAAACCTAAAGGGAAAGACCTAGCACCAAATCCAATTTGCCATCTGATCTAACTTCTGGAGGCAGTCAAAATGATCCTTAGAATTCTTCCCTACCTTATTCCTGTGCTGAGATACAGGCTGCTCCAACCTGCTGTAAAATGCTTGATTTCGAGAGTGAGCGAAACTAATGAAAACATTGTTGGGGTAAAACCTAAAGGGAAAGACCTAGCACCAAATCCAATTTGCCATCTGATCTAACTTCTGGAGGCAGTCAAAATGATCCTTAGAATTCTTCCCTACCTTATTCCTGTGCTGAGATACAGGCTGCTCCAACCTGCTGTAAAATGCTTGATTTCGAGAGTGAGCGAAACTAATGAAAACATTGTTGGGGTAAAACCTAAAGGGAAAGACCTAGCACCAAATCCAATTTGCCATCTGATCTAACTTCTGGAGGCAGTCAAAATGATCCTTAGAATTCTTCCCTACCTTATTCCTGTGCTGAGATACAGGCTGCTCCAACCTGCTGTAAAATGCTTGATTTCGAGAGTGAGCGAAACTAATGAAAACATTGTTGGGGTAAAACCTAAAGGGAAAGACCTAGCACCAAATCCAATTTGCCATCTGATCTAACTTCTGGAGGCAGTCAAAATGATCCTTAGAATTCTTCCCTACCTTATTCCTGTGCTGAGATACAGGCTGCTCCAACCTGCTGTAAAATGCTTGATTTCCAGAGTGAGCGAAACTAATGAAAACATTGTTGGGGTAAAACCTAAAGGGAAAGACCTAGCACCAAATCCAATTTGCCATCTGATCTAACTTCTGGAGGCAGTCAAAATGATCCTTAGAATTCTTCCCTACCTTATTCCTGTGCTGAGATACAGGCTGCTCCAACCTGCTGTAAAATGCTTGATTTCGAGAGTGAGCGAAACTAATGAAAACATTGTTGGGGTAAAACCTAAAGGGAAAGACCTAGCACCAAATCCAATTTGCCATCTGATCTAACTTCTGGAGGCAGTCAAAATGATCCTTAGAATTCTTCCCTACCTTATTCCTGTGCTGAGATACAGGCTGCTCCAACCTGCTGTAAAATGCTTGATTTCGAGAGTGAGCGAAACTAATGGAAACATAGTTGGGGTAAAACCTAAAGGGAAAGACCTAGCACCAAATCCAATTTGCCATCTGATCTAACTTCTGGAGGCAGTCAAAATGATCCTTAGAATTCTTCCCTACCTTATTCCTGTGCTGAGATACAGGCTGCTCCAACCTGCTGTAAAATGCTTGATTTCGAGAGTGAGCGAAACTAATGAAAACATTGTTGGGGTAAAACCTAAAGGGAAAGACCTAGCACCAAATCCAATTTGCCATCTGATCTAACTTCTGGAGGCAGTCAAAATGATCCTTAGAATTCTTCCCTACCTTATTCCTGTGCTGAGATACAGGCTGCTCCAACCTGCTGTAAAATGCTTGATTTCGAGAGTGAGCGAAACTAATGAAAACATTGTTGGGGTAAAACCTAAAGGGAAAGACCTAGCACCAAATCCAATTTGCCATCTGATCTAACTTCTGGAGGCAGTCAAAATGATCCTTAGAATTCTTCCCTACCTTATTCCTGTGCTGAGATACAGGCTGCTCCAACCTGCTGTAAAATGCTTGATTTCGAGAGTGAGCGAAACTAATGAAAACATTGTTGGGGTAAAACCTAAAGGGAAAGACCTAGCACCAAATCCAATTTGCCATCTGATCTAACTTCTGGAGGCAGTCAAAATGATCCTTAGAATTCTTCCCTACCTTATTCCTGTGCTGAGATACAGGCTGCTCCAACCTGCTGTAAAATGCTTGATTTCGAGAGTGAGCGAAACTAATGAAAACATTGTTGGGGTAAAACCTAAAGGGAAAGACCTAGCACCAAATCCAATTTGCCATCTGATCTAACTTCTGGAGGCAGTCAAAATGATCCTTAGAATTCTTCCCTACCTTATTCCTGTGCTGAGATACAGGCTGCTCCAACCTGCTGTAAAATGCTTGATTTCGAGAGTGAGCGAAACTAATGAAAACATTGTTGGGGTAAAACCTAAAGGGAAAGACCTAGCACCAAATCCAATTTGCCATCTGATCTAACTTCTGGAGGCAGTCAAAATGAGCCTTAGAATTCTTCCCTACCTTATTCCTGTGCTGAGATACAGGCTGCTCCAACCTGCTGTAAAATGCTTGATTTCGAGAGTGAGCGAAACTAATGAAAACATTGTTGGGGTAAAACCTAAAGGGAAAGACCTAGCACCAAATCCAATTTGCCATCTGATCTAACTTCTGGAGGCAGTCAAAATGAGCCTTAGAATTCTTCCCTACCTTATTCCTGTGCTGAGATACAGGCTGCTCCAACCTGCTGTAAAATGCTTGATTTCGAGAGTGAGCGAAACTAATGAAAACATTGTTGGGGTAAAACCTAAAGGGAAAGACCTAGCACCAAATCCAATTTGCCATCTGATCTAACTTCTGGAGGCAGTCAAAATGATCCTTAGAATTCTTCCCTACCTTATTCCTGTGCTGAGATACAGGCTGCTCCAACCTGCTGTAAAATGCTTGATTTCGAGAGTGAGCGAAACTAATGAAAACATTGTTGGGGTAAAACCTAAAGGGAAAGACCTAGCACCAAATCCAATTTGCCATCTGATCTAACTTCTGGAGGCAGTCAAAATGATCCTTAGAATTCTTCCCTACCTTATTCCTGTGCTGAGATACAGGCTGCTCCAACCTGCTGTAAAATGCTTGATTTCGAGAGTGAGCGAAACTAATGAAAACATTGTTGGGGTAAAACCTAAAGGGAAAGACCTAGCGCCAAATCCAATTTGCCATCTGATCTAACTTCTGGAGGCAGTCAAAATGAGTATTTGAATTCTTCCCTACCTTATTCCTGTGCTGAGATACAGGCTGCTCCAACCTGCTGTAAAATGCTTGATTTCGAGAGTGAGCGAAACTAATGAAAACATTGTTGGGGTAAAACCTAAAGGGAAAGACCTAGCACCAAATCCAATTTGCCATCTGATCTAACTTCTGGAGGCAGTCAAAATGATCCTTAGAATTCTTCCCTACCTTATTCCTGTGCTGAGATACAGGCTGCTCCAACCTGCTGTAAAATGCTTGATTTCGAGAGTGAGCGAAACTAATGAAAACATTGTTGGGGTAAAACCTAAAGGGAAAGACCTAGCACCAAATTCCATTGGCCATCTGATCTAACTTCTGGAGGCAGTCAAAATGATCCTTAGAATTCTTCCCTACCTTATTCCTGTGCTGAGATACAGGCTGCTCCAACCTGCTGTAAAATGCTTGATTTCGAGAGTGAGCGAAACTAATGAAAACATTGTTGGGGTAAAACCTAAAGGGAAAGACCTAGCACCAAATCCAATTTGCCATCTGATCTAACTTCTGGAGGCAGTCAAAATGATCCTTAGAATTCTTCCCTACCTTATTCCTGTGCTGAGATACAGGCTGCTCCAACCTGCTGTAAAATGCTTGATTTCGAGAGTGAGCGAAACTAATGAAAACATTGTTGGGGTAAAACCTAAAGGGAAAGACCTAGCACCAAATCCAATTTGCCATCTGATCTAACTTCTGGAGGCAGTCAAAATGAGTATTTGAATTCTTCCCTACCTTATTCCTGTGCTGAGATACAGGCTGCTCCAACCTGCTGTAAAATGCTTGATTTCGAGAGTGAGCGAAACTAATGAAAACATTGTTGGGGTAAAACCTAAAGGGAAAGACCTAGCACCAAATTCCATTGGCCATCTGATCTAACTTCTGGAGGCAGTCAAAATGATCCTTAGAATTCTTCCCTACCTTATTCCTGTGCTGAGATACAGGCTGCTCCAACCTGCTGTAAAATGCTTGATTTCGAGAGTGAGCGAAACTAATGAAAACATTGTTGGGGTAAAACCTAAAGGGAAAGACCTAGCACCAAATCCAATTTGCCATCTGATCTAACTTCTGGAGGCAGTCAAAATGATCCTTAGAATTCTTCCCTACCTTATTCCTGTGCTGAGATACAGGCTGCTCCAACCTGCTGTAAAATGCTTGATTTCGAGAGTGAGCGAAACTAATGAAAACATTGTTGGGGTAAAACCTAAAGGGAAAGACCTAGCACCAAATCCAATTTGCCATCTGATCTAACTTCTGGAGGCAGTCAAAATGATCCTTAGAATTCTTCCCTACCTTATTCCTGTGCTGAGATACAGGCTGCTCCAACCTGCTGTAAAATGCTTGATTTCGAGAGTGAGCGAAACTAATGAAAACATTGTTGGGGTAAAACCTAAAGGGAAAGACCTAGCACCAAATCCAATTTGCCATCTGATCTAACTTCTGGAGGCAGTCAAAATGATCCTTAGAATTCTTCCCTACCTTATTCCTGTGCTGAGATACAGGCTGCTCCAACCTGCTGTAAAATGCTTGATTTCGAGAGTGAGCGAAACTAATGAAAACATTGTTGGGGTAAAACCTAAAGAGAAAGACCTAGCACCAAATCCAATTTGCCATCTGATCTAACTTCTGGAGGCAGTCAAAATGATCCTTAGAATTCTTCCCTACCTTATTCCTGTGCTGAGATACAGGCTGCTCCAACCTGCTGTAAAATGCTTGATTTCGAGAGTGAGCAAAACTAATGAAAACATTGTTGGGGTAAAACCTAAAGGGAAAGACCTAGCGCCAAATCCAATTTGCCATCTGATCTAACTTCTGGAGGCAGTCAAAATGAGTATTTGAATTCTTCCCTACCTTATTCCTGTGCTGAGATACAGGCTGCTCCAACCTGCTGTAAAATGCTTGATTTCGAGAGTGAGCGAAACTAATGAAAACATTGTTGGGGTAAAACCTAAAGGGAAAGACCTAGCACCAAATCCAATTTGCCATCTGATCTAACTTCTGGAGGCAGTCAAAATGATCCTTAGAATTCTTCCCTACCTTATTCCTGTGCTGAGATACAGGCTGCTCCAACCTGCTGTAAAATGCTTGATTTCGAGAGTGAGCGAAACTAATGAAAACATTGTTGGGGTAAAACCTAAAGGGAAAGACCTAGCACCAAATCCAATTTGCCATCTGATCTAACTTCTGGAGGCAGTCAAAATGATCCTTAGAATTCTTCCCTACCTTATTCCTGTGCTGAGATACAGGCTGCTCCAACCTGCTGTAAAATGCTTGATTTCGAGAGTGAGCGAAACTAATGAAAACATTGTTGGGGTAAAACCTAAAGGGAAAGACCTAGCACCAAATCCAATTTGCCATCTGATCTAACTTCTGGAGGCAGTCAAAATGATCCTTAGAATTCTTCCCTACCTTATTCCTGTGCTGAGATACAGGCTGCTCCAACCTGCTGTAAAATGCTTGATTTCGAGAGTGAGCGAAACTAATGAAAACATTGTTGGGGTAAAACCTAAAGGGAAAGACCTAGCACCAAATCCAATTTGCCATCTGATCTAACTTCTGGAGGCAGTCAAAATGATCCTTAGAATTCTTCCCTACCTTATTCCTGTGCTGAGATACAGGCTGCTCCAACCTGCTGTAAAATGCTTGATTTCGAGAGGTGAGCGAAACTAATGAAAACATTGTTGGGGTAAAAACCTAAAGGGAAAGACCTAGCACCAAATCCAATTTGCCATCTGATCTAACTTCTGGGAGGCAGTCAAAATGAGTATTTGAATTCTTCCCTACCTTATTCCTGTGCTGAGATACAGGCTGCTCCAACCTGCTGTAAAATGCTTGATTTCGAGAGTGAGCGAAACTAATGAAAACATTGTTGGGGTAAAACCTAAAGGGAAAGACCTAGCACCAAATTCCATTGGCCATCTGATCTAACTTCTGGAGGCAGTCAAAATGATCCTTAGAATTCTTCCCTACCTTATTCCTGTGCTGAGATACAGGCTGCTCCAACCTGCTGTAAAATGCTTGATTTCGAGAGTGAGCGAAACTAATGAAAACATTGTTGGGGTAAAACCTAAAGGGAAAGACCTAGCACCAAATCCAATTTGCCATCTGATCTAACTTCTGGAGGCAGTCAAAATGATCCTTAGAATTCTTCCCTACCTTATTCCTGTGCTGAGATACAGGCTGCTCCAACCTGCTGTAAAATGCTTGATTTCGAGAGTGAGCGAAACTAATGAAAACATTGTTGGGGTAAAACCTAAAGGGAAAGACCTAGCACCAAATCCAATTTGCCATCTGATCTAACTTCTGGAGGCAGTCAAAATGATCCTTAGAATTCTTCCCTACCTTATTCCTGTGCTGAGATACAGGCTGCTCCAACCTGCTGTAAAATGCTTGATTTCGAGAGTGAGCGAAACTAATGAAAACATTGTTGGGGTAAAACCTAAAGGGAAAGACCTAGCACCAAATCCAATTTGCCATCTGATCTAACTTCTGGAGGCAGTCAAAATGATCCTTAGAATTCTTCCCTACCTTATTCCTGTGCTGAGATACAGGCTGCTCCAACCTGCTGTAAAATGCTTGATTTCGAGAGTGAGCGAAACTAATGAAAACATTGTTGGGGTAAAACCTAAAGGGAAAGACCTAGCACCAAATCCAATTTGCGATCTGATCTAACTTCTGGAGGCAGTCAAAATGATCCTTAGAATTCTTCCCTACCTTATTCCTGAGATACAGGCTGCTCCAACCTGCTGTAAAATGCTTGATTTCGAGAGTGGAGCGAAACTAATGAAAACATTGTTGGGGTAAAACCTAAAGGGAAAGACCTAGCACCAAATCCAATTGGCCATCTGATCTAACTTCTGGAGGCAGTCAAAATGAGTATTTGAATTCTTCCCTACCTTATTCCTGTGCTGAGATACAGGCTGCTCCAACCTGCTGTAAAATGCTTGATTTCGAGAGTGAGCGAAACTAATGAAAACATTGTTGGGGTAAAACCTAAAGGGAAAGACCTAGCACCAAATCCAATTTGCCATCTGATCTAACTTCTGGAGGCAGTCAAAATGATCCTTAGAATTCTTCCCTACCTTATTCCTGTGCTGAGATACAGGCTGCTCCAACCTGCTGTAAAATGCTTGATTTCGAGAGTGAGCGAAACTAATGAAAACATTGTTGGGGTAAAACCTAAAGGGAAAGACCTAGCACCAAATCCAATTGGCCATCTGATCTAACTTCTGGAGGCAGTCAAAATGAGTATTTGAATTCTTCCCTACCTTATTCCTGTGCTGAGATACAGGCTGCTCCAACCTGCTGTAAAATGATTGATTTCGAGAGAGTGAGCGAAACTAATGAAAACATTGTTGGGGTAAAACCTAAAGGGAAAGACCTAGCACCAAATCCAATTTGCCATCTGATCTAACTTCTGGAGGCAGTCAAAATGATCCTTAGAATTCTTCCCTACCTTATTCCTGTGCTGAGATACAGGCTGCTCCAACCTGCTGTAAAATGCTTGATTTCGAGAGTGAGCGAAACTAATGAAAACATTGTTGGGGTAAAACCTAAAGGGAAAGACCTAGCACCAAATCCAATTTGCCATCTGATCTAACTTCTGGAGGCAGTCAAAATGATCCTTAGAATTCTTCCCTACCTTATTCCTGTGCTGAGATACAGGCTGCTCCAACCTGCTGTAAAATGCTTGATTTCGAGAGTGAGCGAAACTAATGAAAACATTGTTGGGGTAAAACCTAAAGGGAAAGACCTAGCACCAAATCCAATTTTGCCATCTGATCTAACTTCTGGAGGCAGTCAAAATGATCCTTAGAATTCTTCCCTACCTTATTCCTGTGCTGAGATACAGGCTGCTCCAACCTGCTGTAAAATGCTTGATTTCGAGAGTGAGCGAAACTAATGAAAACATTGTTGGGGTAAAACCTAAAGGGAAAGACCTAGCACCAAATCCAATTTGCCATCTGATCTAACTTCTGGAGGCAGTCAAAATGATCCTTAGAATTCTTCCCTACCTTATTCCTGTGCTGAGATACAGGCTGCTCCAACCTGCTGTAAAATGCTTGATTTCGAGAGTGAGCGAAACTAATGAAAACATTGTTGGGGTAAAAACCTAAAGGGAAAGACCTAGCACCAAATCCAATTTGCCATCTGATCTAACTTCTGGAGGCAGTCAAAATGATCCTTAGAATTCTTCCCTACCTTATTCCTGTGCTGAGATACAGGCTGCTCCAACCTGCTGTAAAATGCTTGATTTTGAGAGTGAGCGAAACTAATGAAAATATTGTTGGGGTAAAACGTAAAGGGAAAGACCTAGCACCAAATCCAATTTGCCATCTGATCTAACTTCTGGAGGCAGTCAAAATGAGCCTTAGAATTCTTCCCTACCTTATTCCTGTGCTGAGATACAGGCTGCTCCAACCTGCTGTAAAATGCTTGATTTCGAGAGTGAGCGAAACTAATGAAAACATTGTTGGGGTAAAACCTAAAGGGAAAGACCTAGCACCAAATCCAATTTGCCATCTGATCTAACTTCTGGAGGCAGTCAAAATGATCCTTAGAATTCTTCCCTACCTTATTCCTGCGCTGAGATACAGGCTGCTCCAACCTGCTGTAAAATGCTTGATTTCGAGAGTGAGCGAAACTAATGAAAACATTGTTAGGGTAAAACCTAAAGGGAAAGACCTAGCACCAAATCCAATTTGCCATCTGATCTAACTTCTGGAGGCAGTCAAAATGATCCTTGGAATTCTTCCCTACCTTATTCCTGTGCTGAGATACAGGCTGCTCCAACCTGCTGTAAAATGCTTGATTTCGAGAGTGAGCGAAACTAATGAAAACATTGTTGGGGTAAAACCTAAAGGGAAAGACCTAGCACCAAATCCAATTTGCCATCTGATCTAACTTCTGGAGGCAGTCAAAATGAGTATTTGAATTCTTCCCTACCTTATTCCTGTGCTGAGATACAGGCTGCTCCAACCTGCTGTAAAATGCTTGATTTCGAGAGTGAGCGAAACTAATGAAAACATTGTTGGGGTAAAACCTAAAGGGAAAGACCTAGCACCAAATCCAATTTGCCATCTGATCTAACTTCTGGAGGCAGTCAAAATGAGTATTTGAATTCTTCCCTACCTTATTCCTGTGCTGAGATACAGGCTGCTCCAACCTGCTGTAAAATGCTTGATTTCGAGAGTGAGCGAAACTAATGAAAACATTGTTGGGGGTAAAACCTAAAGGGAAAGACCTAGCACCAAATCCAATTTGCCATCTGATCTAACTTCTGGAGGCAGTCAAAATGATCCTTAGAATTCTTCCCTACCTTATTCCTGTGCTGAGATACAGGCTGCTCCAACCTGCTGTAAAATGCTTGATTTCGAGAGTGAGCGAAACTAATGAAAACATTGTTGGGGTAAAACCTAAAGGGAAAGACCTAGCACCAAATCCAATTTGCCATCTGATCTAACTTCTGGAGGCAGTCAAAATGATCCTTAGAATTCTTCCCTACCTTATTCCTGTGCTGAGATACAGGCTGCTCCAACCTGCTGTAAAATGCTTGATTTCGAGAGTGAGCGAAACTAATGAAAACATTGTTGGGGTAAAACCTAAAGGGAAAGACCTAGCACCAAATCCAATTTGCCATCTGATCTAACTTCTGGAGGCAGTCAAAATGAGTATTTGAATTCTTCCCTACCTTATTCCTGTGCTGAGATACAGGCTGCTCCAACCTGCTGTAAAATGCTTGATTTCGAGAGTGAGCGAAACTAATGAAAACATTGTTGGGGTAAAACCTAAAGGGAAAGACCTAGCACCAAATCCAATTTGCCATCTGATCTAACTTCTGGAGGCAGTCAAAATGATCCTTAGAATTCTTCCCTACCTTATTCCTGTGCTGAGATACAGGCTGCTCCAACCTGCTGTAAAATGCTTGATTTCGAGAGTGAGCGAAACTAATGAAAACATTGTTGGGGTAAAACCTAAAGGGAAAGACCTAGCACCAAATCCAATTTGCCATCTGATCTAACTTCTGGAGGCAGTCAAAATGATCCTTAGAATTCTTCCCTACCTTATTCCTGTGCTGAGATACAGGCTGCTCCAACCTGCTGTAAAATGCTTGATTTCGAGAGTGAGCGAAACTAATGAAAACATTGTTGGGGTAAAACCTAAAGGGAAAGACCTAGCACCAAATCCAATTTGCCATCTGATCTAACTTCTGGAGGCAGTCAAAATGATCCTTAGAATTCTTCCCTACCTTATTCCTGTGCTGAGATACAGGCTGCTCCAACCTGCTGTAAAATGCTTGATTTCGAGAGTGAGCGAAACTAATGAAAACATTGTTGGGGTAAAACCTAAAGGGAAAGACCTAGCACCAAATCCAATTTGCCATCTGATCTAACTTCTGGAGGCAGTCAAAATGATCCTTAGAATTCTTCCCTACCTTATTCCTGTGCTGAGATACAGGCTGCTCCAACCTGCTGTAAAATGCTTGATTTCGAGAGTGAGCGAAACTAATGAAAACATTGTTGGGGTAAAACCTAAAGGGAAAGACCTAGCACCAAATCCAATTTGCCATCTGATCTAACTTCTGGAGGCAGTCAAAATGATCCTTAGAATTCTTCCCTACCTTATTCCTGTGCTGAGATACAGGCTGCTCCAACCTGCTGTAAAATGCTTGATTTCGAGAGTGAGCGAAACTAATGAAAACATTGTTGGGGTAAAACCTAAAGGGAAAGACCTAGCACCAAATCCAATTTGCCATCTGATCTAACTTCTGGAGGCAGTCAAAATGATCCTTAGAATTCTTCCCTACCTTATTCCTGTGCTGAGATACAGGCTGCTCCAACCTGCTGTAAAATGCTTGATTTCCAGAGTGAGCGAAACTAATGAAAACATTGTTGGGGTAAAACCTAAAGGGAAAGACCTAGCACCAAATCCAATTTGCCATCTGATCTAACTTCTGGAGGCAGTCAAAATGATCCTTAGAATTCTTCCCTACCTTATTCCTGTGCTGAGATACAGGCTGCTCCAACCTGCTGTAAAATGCTTGATTTCGAGGAGTGAGCGAAACTAATGAAAACATTGTTGGGGTAAAACCTAAAGGGAAAGACCTAGCACCAAATCCAATTTGCCATCTGATCTAACTTCTGGAGGCAGTCAAAATGATCCTTAGAATTCTTCCCTACCTTATTCCTGTGCTGAGATACAGGCTGCTCCAACCTGCTGTAAAATGCTTGATTTCGAGAGTGAGCGAAACTAATGAAAACATTGTTGGGGTAAAACCTAAAGGGAAAGACCTAGCACCAAATCCAATTTGCCATCTGATCTAACTTCTGGAGGCAGTCAAAATGATCCTTAGAATTCTTCCCTACCTTATTCCTGTGCTGAGATACAGGCTGCTCCAACCTGCTGTAAAATGCTTGATTTCGAGAGTGAGCGAAACTAATGAAAACATTGTTGGGGTAAAACCTAAAGGGAAAGACCTAGCACCAAATCCAATTTGCCATCTGATCTAACTTCTGGAGGCAGTCAAAATGATCCTTAGAATTCTTCCCTACCTTATTCCTGTGCTGAGATACAGGCTGCTCCAACCTGCTGTAAAATGCTTGATTTCGAGAGTGAGCGAAACTAATGAAAACATTGTTGGGGTAAAACCTAAAGGGAAAGACCTAGCACCAAATCCAATTTGCCATCTGATCTAACTTCTGGAGGCAGTCAAAATGATCCTTAGAATTCTTCCCTACCTTATTCCTGTGCTGAGATACAGGCTGCTCCAACCTGCTGTAAAATGCTTGATTTCGAGAGTGAGCGAAACTAATGAAAACATTGTTGGGGTAAAACCTAAAGGGAAAGACCTAGCACCAAATCCAATTTGCCATCTGATCTAACTTCTGGAGGCAGTCAAAATGATCCTTAGAATTCTTCCCTACCTTATTCCTGTGCTGAGATACAGGCTGCTCCAACCTGCTGTAAAATGCTTGATTTCGAGAGTGAGCGAAACTAATGAAAACATTGTTGGGGTAAAACCTAAAGGGAAAGACCTAGCACCAAATCCAATTTGCCATCTGATCTAACTTCTGGAGGCAGTCAAAATGATCCTTAGAATTCTTCCCTACCTTATTCCTGTGCTGAGATACAGGCTGCTCCAACCTGCTGTAAAATGCTTGATTTCCAGAGTGAGCGAAACTAATGAAAACATTGTTGGGGTAAAACCTAAAGGGAAAGACCTAGCACCAAATCCAATTTGCCATCTGATCTAACTTCTGGAGGCAGTCAAAATGATCCTTAGAATTCTTCCCTACCTTATTCCTGTGCTGAGATACAGGCTGCTCCAACCTGCTGTAAAATGCTTGATTTCGAGAGTGAGCGAAACTAATGAAAACATTGTTGGGGTAAAACCTAAAGGGAAAGACCTAGCACCAAATCCAATTTGCCATCTGATCTAACTTCTGGAGGCAGTCAAAATGATCCTTAGAATTCTTCCCTACCTTATTCCTGTGCTGAGATACAGGCTGCTCCAACCTGCTGTAAAATGCTTGATTTCGAGAGTGAGCGAAACTAATGAAAACATTGTTGGGGTAAAACCTAAAGGGAAAGACCTAGCACCAAATCCAATTTGCCATCTGATCTAACTTCTGGAGGCAGTCAAAATGATCCTTAGAATTCTTCCCTACCTTATTCCTGTGCTGAGATACAGGCTGCTCCAACCTGCTGTAAAATGCTTGATTTCGAGAGTGAGCGAAACTAATGAAAACATTGTTGGGGTAAAACCTAAAGGGAAAGACCTAGCACCAAATCCAATTTGCCATCTGATCTAACTTCTGGAGGCAGTCAAAATGATCCTTAGAATTCTTCCCTACCTTATTCCTGTGCTGAGATACAGGCTGCTCCAACCTGCTGTAAAATGCTTGATTTTGAGAGTGAGCGAAACTAATGAAAATATTGTTGGGGTAAAACGTAAAGGGAAAGACCTAGCACCAAATCCAATTTGCCATCTGATCTAACTTCTGGAGGCAGTCAAAATGAGCCTTAGAATTCTTCCCTACCTTATTCCTGTGCTGAGATACAGGCTGCTCCAACCTGCTGTAAAATGCTTGATTTCGAGAGTGAGCGAAACTAATGAAAACATTGTTGGGGTAAAACCTAAAGGGAAAGACCTAGCACCAAATCCAATTTGCCATCTGATCTAACTTCTGGAGGCAGTCAAAATGATCCTTAGAATTCTTCCCTACCTTATTCCTGTGCTGAGATACAGGCTGCTCCAACCTGCTGTAAAATGCTTGATTTCGAGAGTGAGCGAAACTAATGAAAACATTGTTGGGGTAAAACCTAAAGGGAAAGACCTAGGACCAAATCCAATTTGCCATCTGATCTAACTTCTGGAGGCAGTCAAAATGATCCTTAGAATTCTTCCCTACCTTATTCCTGCGCTGAGATACAGGCTGCTCCAACCTGCTGTAAAATGCTTGATTTCGAGAGTGAGCGAAACTAATGAAAACATTGTTGGGGTAAAACCTAAAGGGAAAGACCTAGCACCAAATCCAATTTGCCATCTGATCTAACTTCTGGAGGCAGTCAAAATGATCCTTGGAATTCTTCCCTACCTTATTCCTGTGCTGAGATACAGGCTGCTCCAACCTGCTGTAAAATGCTTGATTTCGAGAGTGAGCGAAACTAATGAAAACATTGTTGGGGTAAAACCTAAAGGGAAAGACCTAGCACCAAATCCAATTTGCCATCTGATCTAACTTCTGGAGGCAGTCAAAATGAGTATTTGAATTCTTCCCTACCTTATTCCTGTGCTGAGATACAGGCTGCTCCAACCTGCTGTAAAATGCTTGATTTCGAGAGTGAGCGAAACTAATGAAAACATTGTTGGGGTAAAACCTAAAGGGAAAGACCTAGCACCAAATCCAATTTGCCATCTGATCTAACTTCTGGAGGCAGTCAAAATGGGTATTTGAATTCTTCCCTACCTTATTCCTGTGCTGAGATACAGGCTGCTCCAACCTGCTGTAAAATGCTTGATTTCGAGAGTGAGCGAAACTAATGAAAACATTGTTGGGGTAAAACCTAAAGGGAAAGACCTAGCACCAAATCCAATTTGCCATCTGATCTAACTTCTGGAGGCAGTCAAAATGATCCTTAGAATTCTTCCCTACCTTATTCCTGTGCTGAGATACAGGCTGCTCCAACCTGCTGTAAAATGCTTGATTTCGAGAGTGAGCGAAACTAATGAAAACATTGTTGGGGTAAAACCTAAAGGGAAAGACCTAGCACCAAATCCAATTTGCCATCTGATCTAACTTCTGGAGGCAGTCAAAATGATCCTTAGAATTCTTCCCTACCTTATTCCTGTGCTGAGATACAGGCTGCTCCAACCTGCTGTAAAATGCTTGATTTCGAGAGTGAGCGAAACTAATGAAAACATTGTTGGGGTAAAACCTAAAGGGAAAGACCTAGCACCAAATCCAATTTGCCATCTGATCTAACTTCTGGAGGCAGTCAAAATGATCCTTAGAATTCTTCCCTACCTTATTCCTGTGCTGAGATACAGGCTGCTCCAACCTGCTGTAAAATGCTTGATTTCGAGAGTGAGCGAAACTAATGAAAACATTGTTGGGGTAAAACCTAAAGGGAAAGACCTAGCACCAAATCCAATTTGCCATCTGATCTAACTTCTGGAGGCAGTCAAAATGATCCTTAGAATTCTTCCCTACCTTATTCCTGTGCTGAGATACAGGCTGCTCCAACCTGCTGTAAAATGCTTGATTTCGAGAGTGAGCGAAACTAATGAAAACATTGTTGGGGTAAAACCTAAAGGGAAAGACCTAGCACCAAATCCAATTTGCCATCTGATCTAACTTCTGGAGGCAGTCAAAATGATCCTTAGAATTCTTCCCTACCTTATTCCTGTGCTGAGATACAGGCTGCTCCAACCTGCTGTAAAATGCTTGATTTCCAGAGTGAGCGAAACTAATGAAAACATTGTTGGGGTAAAACCTAAAGGGAAAGACCTAGCACCAAATCCAATTTGCCATCTGATCTAACTTCTGGAGGCAGTCAAAATGATCCTTAGAATTCTTCCCTACCTTATTCCTGTGCTGAGATACAGGCTGCTCCAACCTGCTGTAAAATGCTTGATTTCCAGAGTGAGCGAAACTAATGAAAACATTGTTGGGGTAAAACCTAAAGGGAAAGACCTAGCACCAAATCCAATTTGCCATCTGATCTAACTTCTGGAGGCAGTCAAAATGAGTATTTGAATTCTTCCCTACCTTATTCCTGTGCTGAGATACAGGCTGCTCCAACCTGCTGTAAAATGCTTGATTTTGAGAGTGAGCGAAACTAATGAAAACATTGTTGGGGTAAAACCTAAAGGGAAAGACCTAGCACCAAATCCAATTTGCCATCTGATCTAACTTCTGGAGGCAGTCAAAATGATCCTTAGAATTCTTCCCTACCTTATTCCTGTGCTGAGATACAGGCTGCTCCAACCTGCTGTAAAATGCTTGATTTCGAGAGTGAGCGAAACTAATGAAAACATTGTTGGGGGTAAAACCTAAAGGGAAAGACCTAGCACCAAATCCAATTTGCCATCTGATCTAACTTCTGGAGGCAGTCAAAATGATCCTTAGAATTCTTCCCTACCTTATTCCTGTGCTGAGATACAGGCTGCTCCAACCTGCTGTAAAATGCTTGATTTCGAGTGTGAGCGAAACTAATGAAAACATTGTTGGGGTAAAACCTAAAGGGAAAGACCTAGCACCAAATCCAATTTGCCATCTGATCTAACTTCTGGAGGCAGTCAAAATGATCCTTAGAATTCTTCCCTACCTTATTCCTGTGCTGAGATACAGGCTGCTCCAACCTGCTGTAAAATGCTTGATTTCGAGAGTGAGCGAAACTAATGAAAACATTGTTGGGGTAAAACCTAAAGGGAAAGACCTAGCACCAAATCCAATTGGCCATCTGATCTAACTTCTGGAGGCAGTCAAAATGATCCTTAGAATTCTTCCCTACCTTATTCCTGTGCTGAGATACAGGCTGCTCCAACCTGCTGTAAAATGCTTGATTTCGAGAGTGAGCGAAACTAATGAAAACATTGTTGGGGTAAAACCTAAAGGGAAAGGCCTAGCACCAAATTACATTGGCCATCTGATCTAACTTCTGGAGGCAGTCAAAATGAGTATTTGAATTCTTCCCTACCTTATTCCTGTGCTGAGATACAGGCTGCTCCAAACTGCTGTAAAATGCTTGATTTCGAGAGTGAGCGAAACTAATGAAAACATTGTTGGGGTAAAACCTAAAGGGAAAGACCTAGCACCAAATCCAATTTGCCATCTGATCTAACTTCTGGAGGCAGTCAAAATGATCCTTAGAATTCTTCCCTACCTTATTCCTGTGCTGAGATACAGGCTGCTCCAACCTGCTGTAAAATGCTTGATTTCGAGAGTGAGCGAAACTAATGAAAACATTGTTGGGGTAAAACCTAAAGGGAAAGACCTAGCACCAAATCCAATTTGCCATCTGATCTAACTTCTGGAGGCAGTCAAAATGATCCTTAGAATTCTTCCCTACCTTATTCCTGCGCTGAGATACAGGCTGCTCCAACCTGCTGTAAAATGCTTGATTTTGAGAGTGAGCGAAACTAATGAAAACATTGTTGGGGTAAAACCTAAAGGGAAAGACCTAGCACCAAATCCAATTTGCCATCTGATCTAACTTCTGGAGGCAGTCAAAATGATCCTTAGAATTCTTCCCTACCTTATTCCTGTGCTGAGATACAGGCTGCTCCAACCAGCTGTAAAATGCTTGATTTCGAGAGTGAGCGAAACTAATGAAAACATTGTTGGGGTAAAACCTAAAGAGAAAGACCTAGCACCAAATCCAATTTGCCATCTGATCTAACTTCTGGAGGCAGTCAAAATGATCCTTAGAATTCTTCCCTACCTTATTCCTGCGCTGAGATACAGGCTGCTCCAACCTGCTGTAAAATGCTTGATTTCGAGAGTGAGCGAAACTAATGAAAACATTGTTGGGGTAAAACCTAAAGGGAAAGACCTAGCACCAAATCCAATTTGCCATCTGATCTAACTTCTGGAGGCAGTCAAAATGATCCTTAGAATTCTTCCCTACCTTATTCCTGTGCTGAGATACAGGCTGCTCCAACCTGCTGTAAAATGCTTGATTTCCAGAGTGAGCGAAACTAATGAAAACATTGTTGGGGTAAAACCTAAAGGGAAAGACCTAGCACCAAATCCAATTTGCGATCTGATCTAACTTCTGGAGGCAGTCAAAATGATCCTTAGAATTCTTCCCTACCTTATTCCTGTGCTGAGATACAGGCTGCTCCAACCTGCTGTAAAATGCTTGATTTCGAGAGTGAGCGAAACTAATGAAAACATTGTTGGGGTAAAACCTAAAGGGAAAGACCTAGCACCAAATCCAATTGGCCATCTGATCTAACTTCTGGAGGCAGTCAAAATGAGTATTTGAATTCTTCCCTACCTTATTCCTGTGCTGAGATACAGGCTGCTCCAACCTGCTGTAAAATGCTTGATTTCGAGAGTGAGCGAAACTAATGAAAACATTGTTGGGGTAAAACCTAAAGGGAAAGACCTAGCACCAAATCCAATTTGCCATCTGATCTAACTTCTGGAGGCAGTCAAAATGATCCTTAGAATTCTTCCCTACCTTATTCCTGTGCTGAGATACAGGCTGCTCCAACCTGCTGTAAAATGCTTGATTTCGAGAGTGAGCGAAACTAATGAAAACATTGTTGGGGTAAAACCTAAAGGGAAAGACCTAGCACCAAATCCAATTTGCCATCTGATCTAACTTCTGGAGGCAGTCAAAATGATCCTTAGAATTCTTCCCTACCTTATTCCTGTGCTGAGATACAGGCTGCTCCAACCTGCTGTAAAATGCTTGATTTCGAGAGTGAGCGAAACTAATGAAAACATTGTTGGGGTAAAACCTAAAGGGAAAGACCTAGCACCAAATCCAATTTGCGATCTGATCTAACTTCTGGAGGCAGTCAAAATGATCCTTAGAATTCTTCCCTACCTTATTCCTGTGCTGAGATACAGGCTGCTCCAACCTGCTGTAAAATGCTTGATTTCGAGAGTGAGCGAAACTAATGAAAACATTGTTGGGGTAAAACCTAAAGGGAAAGACCTAGCACCAAATCCAATTTGCCATCTGATCTAACTTCTGGAGGCAGTCAAAATGATCCTTAGAATTCTTCCCTACCTTATTCCTGTGCTGAGATACAGGCTGCTCCAACCTGCTGTAAAATGCTTGATTTCGAGAGTGAGCGAAACTAATGAAAACATTGTTGGGGTAAAACCTAAAGGGAAAGACCTAGCACCAAATCCAATTGGCCATCTGATCTAACTTCTGGAGGCAGTCAAAATGAGTATTTGAATTCTTCCCTACCTTATTCCTGTGCTGAGATACAGGCTGCTCCAACCTGCTGTAAAATGCTTGATTTCGAGAGTGAGCGAAACTAATGAAAACATTGTTGGGGTAAAACCTAAAGGGAAAGACCTAGCACCAAATCCAATTTGCCATCTGATCTAACTTCTGGAGGCAGTCAAAATGATCCTTAGAATTCTTCCCTACCTTATTCCTGTGCTGAGATACAGGCTGCTCCAACCTGCTGTAAAATGCTTGATTTCGAGAGTGAGCGAAACTAATGAAAACATTGTTGGGGTAAAACCTAAAGGGAAAGACCTAGCACCAAATCCAATTTGCCATCTGATCTAACTTCTGGAGGCAGTCAAAATGATCCTTAGAATTCTTCCCTACCTTATTCCTGTGCTGAGATACAGGCTGCTCCAACCTGCTGTAAAATGCTTGATTTCGAGAGTGAGCGAAACTAATGAAAACATTGTTGGGGTAAAACCTAAAGGGAAAGACCTAGCACCAAATCCAATTTGCCATCTGATCTAACTTCTGGAGGCAGTCAAAATGATCCTTAGAATTCTTCCCTACCTTATTCCTGTGCTGAGATACAGGCTGCTCCAACCTGCTGTAAAATGCTTGATTTCGAGAGTGAGCGAAACTAATGAAAACATTGTTGGGGTAAAACCTAAAGGGAAAGACCTAGCACCAAATCCAATTTGCCATCTGATCTAACTTCTGGAGGCAGTCAAAATGATCCTTAGAATTCTTCCCTACCTTATTCCTGTGCTGAGATACAGGCTGCTCCAACCTGCTGTAAAATGCTTGATTTCGAGAGTGAGCGAAACTAATGAAAACATTGTTGGGGTAAAACCTAAAGGGAAAGACCTAGCACCAAATCCAATTTGCCATCTGATCTAACTTCTGGAGGCAGTCAAAATGAGTATTTGAATTCTTCCCTACCTTATTCCTGTGCTGAGATACAGGCTGCTCCAACCTGCTGTAAAATGCTTGATTTCGAGAGTGAGCGAAACTAATGAAAACATTGTTGGGGTAAAACCTAAAGGGAAAGACCTAGCACCAAATCCAATTGGCCATCTGATCTAACTTCTGGAGGCAGTCAAAATGATCCTTAGAATTCTTCCCTACCTTATTCCTGTGCTGAGATACAGGCTGCTCCAACCTGCTGTAAAATGCTTGATTTCGAGAGTGAGCGAAACTAATGAAAACATTGTTGGGGTAAAACCTAAAGGGAAAGACCTAGCACCAAATCCAATTTGCCATCTGATCTAACTTCTGGAGGCAGTCAAAATGATCCTTAGAATTCTTCCCTACCTTATTCCTGTGCTGAGATACAGGCTGCTCCAACCTGCTGTAAAATGCTTGATTTCGAGAGTGAGCGAAACTAATGAAAACATTGTTGGGGTAAAACCTAAAGGGAAAGACCTAGCACCAAATCCAATTTGCCATCTGATCTAACTTCTGGAGGCAGTCAAAATGATCCTTAGAATTCTTCCCTACCTTATTCCTGTGCTGAGATACAGGCTGCTCCAACCTGCTGTAAAATGCTTGATTTTGAGAGTGAGCGAAACTAATGAAAATATTGTTGGGGTAAAACGTAAAGGGAAAGACCTAGCACCAAATCCAATTTGCCATCTGATCTAACTTCTGGAGGCAGTCAAAATGAGCCTTAGAATTCTTCCCTACCTTATTCCTGTGCTGAGATACAGGCTGCTCCAACCTGCTGTAAAATGCTTGATTTCGAGAGTGAGCGAAACTAATGAAAACATTGTTGGGGTAAAACCTAAAGGGAAAGACCTAGCACCAAATCCAATTTGCCATCTGATCTAACTTCTGGAGGCAGTCAAAATGATCCTTAGAATTCTTCCCTACCTTATTCCTGCGCTGAGATACAGGCTGCTCCAACCTGCTGTAAAATGCTTGATTTCGAGAGTGAGCGAAACTAATGAAAACATTGTTAGGGTAAAACCTAAAGGGAAAGACCTAGCACCAAATCCAATTTGCCATCTGATCTAACTTCTGGAGGCAGTCAAAATGATCCTTGGAATTCTTCCCTACCTTATTCCTGTGCTGAGATACAGGCTGCTCCAACCTGCTGTAAAATGCTTGATTTCGAGAGTGAGCGAAACTAATGAAAACATTGTTGGGGTAAAACCTAAAGGGAAAGACCTAGCACCAAATCCAATTTGCCATCTGATCTAACTTCTGGAGGCAGTCAAAATGAGTATTTGAATTCTTCCCTACCTTATTCCTGTGCTGAGATACAGGCTGCTCCAACCTGCTGTAAAATGCTTGATTTCGAGAGTGAGCGAAACTAATGAAAACATTGTTGGGGTAAAACCTAAAGGGAAAGACCTAGCACCAAATCCAATTTGCCATCTGATCTAACTTCTGGAGGCAGTCAAAATGAGTATTTGAATTCTTCCCTACCTTATTCCTGTGCTGAGATACAGGCTGCTCCAACCTGCTGTAAAATGCTTGATTTCGAGAGTGAGCGAAACTAATGAAAACATTGTTGGGGTAAAACCTAAAGGGAAAGACCTAGCACCAAATCCAATTTGCCATCTGATCTAACTTCTGGAGGCAGTCAAAATGATCCTTAGAATTCTTCCCTACCTTATTCCTGTGCTGAGATACAGGCTGCTCCAACCTGCTGTAAAATGCTTGATTTCGAGAGTGAGCGAAACTAATGAAAACATTGTTGGGGTAAAACCTAAAGGGAAAGACCTAGCACCAAATCCAATTTGCCATCTGATCTAACTTCTGGAGGCAGTCAAAATGATCCTTAGAATTCTTCCCTACCTTATTCCTGTGCTGAGATACAGGCTGCTCCAACCTGCTGTAAAATGCTTGATTTCGAGAGTGAGCGAAACTAATGAAAACATTGTTGGGGTAAAACCTAAAGGGAAAGACCTAGCACCAAATCCAATTTGCCATCTGATCTAACTTCTGGAGGCAGTCAAAATGAGTATTTGAATTCTTCCCTACCTTATTCCTGTGCTGAGATACAGGCTGCTCCAACCTGCTGTAAAATGCTTGATTTCGAGAGTGAGCGAAACTAATGAAAACATTGTTGGGGTAAAACCTAAAGGGAAAGACCTAGCACCAAATCCAATTTGCCATCTGATCTAACTTCTGGAGGCAGTCAAAATGATCCTTAGAATTCTTCCCTACCTTATTCCTGTGCTGAGATACAGGCTGCTCCAACCTGCTGTAAAATGCTTGATTTCGAGAGTGAGCGAAACTAATGAAAACATTGTTGGGGTAAAACCTAAAGGGAAAGACCTAGCACCAAATCCAATTTGCCATCTGATCTAACTTCTGGAGGCAGTCAAAATGATCCTTAGAATTCTTCCCTACCTTATTCCTGTGCTGAGATACAGGCTGCTCCAACCTGCTGTAAAATGCTTGATTTCGAGAGTGAGCGAAACTAATGAAAACATTGTTGGGGTAAAACCTAAAGGGAAAGACCTAGCACCAAATCCAATTTGCCATCTGATCTAACTTCTGGAGGCAGTCAAAATGATCCTTAGAATTCTTCCCTACCTTATTCCTGTGCTGAGATACAGGCTGCTCCAACCTGCTGTAAAATGCTTGATTTCGAGAGTGAGCGAAACTAATGAAAACATTGTTGGGGTAAAACCTAAAGGGAAAGACCTAGCACCAAATCCAATTTGCCATCTGATCTAACTTCTGGAGGCAGTCAAAATGATCCTTAGAATTCTTCCCTACCTTATTCCTGTGCTGAGATACAGGCTGCTCCAACCTGCTGTAAAATGCTTGATTTCGAGAGTGAGCGAAACTAATGAAAACATTGTTGGGGTAAAACCTAAAGGGAAAGACCTAGCACCAAATCCAATTTGCCATCTGATCTAACTTCTGGAGGCAGTCAAAATGATCCTTAGAATTCTTCCCTACCTTATTCCTGTGCTGAGATACAGGCTGCTCCAACCTGCTGTAAAATGCTTGATTTCGAGAGTGAGCGAAACTAATGAAAACATTGTTGGGGTAAAACCTAAAGGGAAAGACCTAGCACCAAATCCAATTTGCCATCTGATCTAACTTCTGGAGGCAGTCAAAATGATCCTTAGAATTCTTCCCTACCTTATTCCTGTGCTGAGATACAGGCTGCTCCAACCTGCTGTAAAATGCTTGATTTCCAGAGTGAGCGAAACTAATGAAAACATTGTTGGGGTAAAACCTAAAGGGAAAGACCTAGCACCAAATCCAATTTGCCATCTGATCTAACTTCTGGAGGCAGTCAAAATGATCCTTAGAATTCTTCCCTACCTTATTCCTGTGCTGAGATACAGGCTGCTCCAACCTGCTGTAAAATGCTTGATTTCGAGAGTGAGCGAAACTAATGAAAACATTGTTGGGGTAAAACCTAAAGGGAAAGACCTAGCACCAAATCCAATTTGCGATCTGATCTAACTTCTGGAGGCAGTCAAAATGATCCTTAGAATTCTTCCCTACCTTATTCCTGTGCTGAGATACAGGCTGCTCCAACCTGCTGTAAAATGCTTGATTTCGAGAGTGAGCGAAACTAATGAAAACATTGTTGGGGTAAAACCTAAAGGGAAAGACCTAGCACCAAATCCAATTTGCCATCTGATCTAACTTCTGGAGGCAGTCAAAATGATCCTTAGAATTCTTCCCTACCTTATTCCTGTGCTGAGATACAGGCTGCTCCAACCTGCTGTAAAATGCTTGATTTCGAGAGTGAGCGAAACTAATGAAAACATTGTTGGGGTAAAACCTAAAGGGAAAGACCTAGCACCAAATCCAATTGGCCATCTGATCTAACTTCTGGAGGCAGTCAAAATGATCCTTAGAATTCTTCCCTACCTTATTCCTGTGCTGAGATACAGGCTGCTCCAACCTGCTGTAAAATGCTTGATTTTGAGAGTGAGCGAAACTAATGAAAATATTGTTGGGGTAAAAACGTAAAGGGAAAGACCTAGCACCAAATCCAATTTGCCATCTGATCTAACTTCTGGAGGCAGTCAAAATGAGCCTTAGAATTCTTCCCTACCTTATTCCTGTGCTGAGATACAGGCTGCTCCAACCTGCTGTAAAATGCTTGATTTCGAGAGTGAGCGAAACTAATGAAAACATTGTTGGGGTAAAACCTAAAGGGAAAGACCTAGCACCAAATCCAATTTGCCAATCTGATCTAACTTCTGGAGGCAGTCAAAATGATCCTTAGAATTCTTCCCTACCTTATTCCTGTGCTGAGATACAGGCTGCTCCAACCTGCTGTAAAAATGCTTGATTTCGAGAGTGAGCGAAACTAATGAAAACATTGTTGGGGGTAAAACCTAAAGGGAAAGACCTAGGACCAAATCCAATTTGCCATCTGATCTAACTTCTGGAGGCAGTCAAAATGATCCTTAGAATTCTTCCCTACCTTATTCCTGCGCTGAGATACAGGCTGCTCCAACCTGCTGTAAAATGCTTGATTTCGAGAGTGAGCGAAACTAATGAAAACATTGTTGGGGTAAAACCTAAAGGGAAAGACCTAGCACCAAATCCAATTTGCCATCTGATCTAACTTCTGGAGGCAGTCAAAATGATCCTTGGAATTCTTCCCTACCTTATTCCTGTGCTGAGATACAGGCTGCTCCAACCTGCTGTAAAATGCTTGATTTCGAGAGTGAGCGAAACTAATGAAAACATTGTTGGGGTAAAACCTAAAAGGGAAAGACCTAGCACCAAATCCAATTTGCCATCTGATCTAACTCTGGAGGCAGTCAAAATGAGTATTTGAATTCTTCCCTACCTTATTCCTGTGCTGAGATACAGGCTGCTCCAACCTGCTGTAAAATGCTTGATTTCGAGAGTGAGCGAAACTAATGAAAACATTGTTGGGGTAAAACCTAAAGGGAAAGACCTAGCACCAAATCCAATTTGCCATCTGATCTAACTTCTGGAGGCAGTCAAAAATGATCCTTAGAATTCTTCCCTACCTTATTCCTGTGCTGAGATACAGGCTGCTCCAACCTGCTGTAAAATGCTTGATTTCGAGAGTGAGCGAAACTAATGAAAACATTGTTGGGGTAAAACCTAAAGGGAAAGACCTAGCACCAAATCCAATTTGCCATCTGATCTAACTTCTGGAGGCAGTCAAAATGATCCTTAGAATTCTTCCCTACCTTATTCTGTGCTGAGATACAGGCTGCTCCAACCTGCTGTAAAATGCTTGATTTCGAGAGTGAGCGAAACTAATGAAAACATTGTTGGGGTAAAACCTAAAGGGAAAGACCTAGCACCAAATCCAATTTGCCATCTGATCTAACTTCTGGAGGCAGTCAAAATGATCCTTAGAATTCTTCCCTACCTTATTCCTGTGCTGAGATACAGGCTGCTCCAACCTGCTGTAAAATGCTTGATTTCGAGAGTGAGCGAAACTAATGAAAACATTGTTGGGGTAAAACCTAAAGGGAAAGACCTAGCACCAAATCCAATTTGCCATCTGATCTAACTTCTGGAGGCAGTCAAAATGATCCTTAGAATTCTTCCCTACCTTATTCCTGTGCTGAGATACAGGCTGCTCCAACCTGCTGTAAAATGCTTGATTTCCAGAGTGAGCGAAACTAATGAAAACATTGTTGGGGTAAAACCTAAAGGGAAAGACCTAGCACCAAATCCAATTTGCCATCTGATCTAACTTCTGGAGGCAGTCAAAATGATCCTTAGAATTCTTCCCTACCTTATTCCTGTGCTGAGATACAGGCTGCTCCAACCTGCTGTAAAATGCTTGATTTCCAGAGTGAGCGAAACTAATGAAAACATTGTTGGGGTAAAACCTAAAGGGAAAGACCTAGCACCAAATCCAATTTGCCATCTGATCTAACTTCTGGAGGCAGTCAAAATGAGTATTTGAATTCTTCCCTACCTTATTCCTGTGCTGAGATACAGGCTGCTCCAACCTGCTGTAAAATGCTTGATTTCGAGAGTGAGCGAAACTAATGAAAACATTGTTGGGGTAAAACCTAAAGGGAAAGACCTAGCACCAAATCCAATTTGCCATCTGATCTAACTTCTGGAGGCAGTCAAAATGATCCTTAGAATTCTTCCCTACCTTATTCCTGTGCTGAGATACAGGCTGCTCCAACCTGCTGTAAAATGCTTGATTTCGAGAGTGAGCGAAACTAATGAAAACATTGTTGGGGTAAAACCTAAAGGGAAAGACCTAGCACCAAATCCAATTTGCCATCTGATCTAACTTCTGGAGGCAGTCAAAATGATCCTTAGAATTCTTCCCTACCTTATTCCTGTGCTGAGATACAGGCTGCTCCAACCTGCTGTAAAATGCTTGATTTCGAGAGTGAGCGAAACTAATGAAAACATTGTTGGGGTAAAACCTAAAGGGAAAGACCTAGCACCAAATCCAATTTGCCATCTGATCTAACTTCTGGAGGCAGTCAAAATGATCCTTAGAATTCTTCCCTACCTTATTCCTGTGCTGAGATACAGGCTGCTCCAACCTGCTGTAAAATGCTTGATTTCGAGTGTGAGCGAAACTAATGAAAACATTGTTGGGGTAAAACCTAAAGGGAAAGACCTAGCACCAAATCCAATTTGCCATCTGATCTAACTTCTGGAGGCAGTCAAAATGATCCTTAGAATTCTTCCCTACCTTATTCCTGTGCTGAGATACAGGCTGCTCCAACCTGCTGTAAAATGCTTGATTTCGAGAGTGAGCGAAACTAATGAAAACATTGTTGGGGTAAAACCTAAAGGGAAAGACCTAGCACCAAATCCAATTGGCCATCTGATCTAACTTCTGGAGGCAGTCAAAATGATCCTTAGAATTCTTCCCTACCTTATTCCTGTGCTGAGATACAGGCTGCTCCAACCTGCTGTAAAATGCTTGATTTCGAGAGTGAGCGAAACTAATGAAAACATTGTTGGGGTAAAACCTAAAGGGAAAGGCCTAGCACCAAATTGCATTGGCCATCTGATCTAACTTCTGGAGGCAGTCAAAATGAGTATTTGAATTCTTCCCTACCTTATTCCTGTGCTGAGATACAGGCTGCTCCAACCTGCTGTAAAATGCTTGATTTCGAGAGTGAGCGAAACTAATGAAAACATTGTTGGGGTAAAACCTAAAGGGAAAGACCTAGCACCAAATCCAATTTGCCATCTGATCTAACTTCTGGAGGCAGTCAAAATGATCCTTAGAATTCTTCCCTACCTTATTCCTGTGCTGAGATACAGGCTGCTCCAACCTGCTGTAAAATGCTTGATTTCGAGAGTGAGCGAAACTAATGAAAACATTGTTGGGGTAAAACCTAAAGGGAAAGACCTAGCACCAAATCCAATTTGCCATCTGATCTAACTTCTGGAGGCAGTCAAAATGATCCTTAGAATTCTTCCCTACCTTATTCCTGCGCTGAGATACAGGCTGCTCCAACCTGCTGTAAAATGCTTGATTTTGAGAGTGAGCGAAACTAATGAAAACATTGTTGGGGTAAAACCTAAAGGGAAAGACCTAGCACCAAATCCAATTTGCCATCTGATCTAACTTCTGGAGGCAGTCAAAATGATCCTTAGAATTCTTCCCTACCTTATTCCTGTGCTGAGATACAGGCTGCTCCAACCAGCTGTAAAATGCTTGATTTCGAGAGTGAGCGAAACTAATGAAAACATTGTTGGGGTAAAACCTAAAGAGAAAGACCTAGCACCAAATCCAATTTGCCATCTGATCTAACTTCTGGAGGCAGTCAAAATGATCCTTAGAATTCTTCCCTACCTTATTCCTGCGCTGAGATACAGGCTGCTCCAACCTGCTGTAAAATGCTTGATTTCGAGAGTGAGCGAAACTAATGAAAACATTGTTGGGGTAAAACCTAAAGGGAAAGACCTAGCACCAAATCCAATTTGCCATCTGATCTAACTTCTGGAGGCAGTCAAAATGATCCTTAGAATTCTTCCCTACCTTATTCCTGTGCTGAGATACAGGCTGCTCCAACCTGCTGTAAAATGCTTGATTTCCAGAGTGAGCGAAACTAATGAAAACATTGTTGGGGTAAAACCTAAAGGGAAAGACCTAGCACCAAATCCAATTGGCCATCTGATCTAACTTCTGGAGGCAGTCAAAATGATCCTTAGAATTCTTCCCTACCTTATTCCTGTGCTGAGATACAGGCTGCTCCAACCTGCTGTAAAATGCTTGATTTCGAGAGTGAGCGAAACTAATGAAAACATTGTTGGGGTAAAACCTAAAGGGAAAGACCTAGCACCAAATCCAATTTGCCATCTGATCTAACTTCTGGAGGCAGTCAAAATGATCCTTAGAATTCTTCCCTACCTTATTCCTGTGCTGAGATACAGGCTGCTCCAACCTGCTGTAAAATGCTTGATTTCGAGAGTGAGCGAAACTAATGAAAACATTGTTGGGGTAAAACCTAAAGGGAAAGACCTAGCACCAAATCCAATTTGCGATCTGATCTAACTTCTGGAGGCAGTCAAAATGATCCTTAGAATTCTTCCCTACCTTATTCCTGTGCTGAGATACAGGCTGCTCCAACCTGCTGTAAAATGCTTGATTTCGAGAGTGAGCGAAACTAATGAAAACATTGTTGGGGTAAAACCTAAAGGGAAAGACCTAGCACCAAATCCAATTTGCGATCTGATCTAACTTCTGGAGGCAGTCAAAATGATCCTTAGAATTCTTCCCTACCTTATTCCTGTGCTGAGATACAGGCTGCTCCAACCTGCTGTAAAATGCTTGATTTCGAGAGTGAGCGAAACTAATGAAAACATTGTTGGGGTAAAACCTAAAGGGAAAGACCTAGCACCAAATCCAATTGGCCATCTGATCTAACTTCTGGAGGCAGTCAAAATGAGTATTTGAATTCTTCCCTACCTTATTCCTGTGCTGAGATACAGGCTGCTCCAACCTGCTGTAAAATGCTTGATTTCGAGAGTGAGCGAAACTAATGAAAACATTGTTGGGGTAAAACCTAAAGGGAAAGACCTAGCACCAAATCCAATTTGCCATCTGATCTAACTTCTGGAGGCAGTCAAAATGATCCTTAGAATTCTTCCCTACCTTATTCCTGTGCTGAGATACAGGCTGCTCCAACCTGCTGTAAAATGCTTGATTTCGAGAGTGAGCGAAACTAATGAAAACATTGTTGGGGTAAAACCTAAAGGGAAAGACCTAGCACCAAATCCAATTTGCCATCTGATCTAACTTCTGGAGGCAGTCAAAATGATCCTTAGAATTCTTCCCTACCTTATTCCTGTGCTGAGATACAGGCTGCTCCAACCTGCTGTAAAATGCTTGATTTCGAGAGTGAGCGAAACTAATGAAAACATTGTTGGGGTAAAACCTAAAGGGAAAGACCTAGCACCAAATCCAATTTGCCATCTGATCTAACTTCTGGAGGCAGTCAAAATGATCCTTAGAATTCTTCCCTACCTTATTCCTGTGCTGAGATACAGGCTGCTCCAACCTGCTGTAAAATGCTTGATTTCGAGAGTGAGCGAAACTAATGAAAACATTGTTGGGGTAAAACCTAAAGGGAAAGACCTAGCACCAAATCCAATTTGCCATCTGATCTAACTTCTGGAGGCAGTCAAAATGATCCTTAGAATTCTTCCCTACCTTATTCCTGTGCTGAGATACAGGCTGCTCCAACCTGCTGTAAAATGCTTGATTTCGAGAGTGAGCGAAACTAATGAAAACATTGTTGGGGTAAAACCTAAAGGGAAAGACCTAGCACCAAATCCAATTTGCCATCTGATCTAACTTCTGGAGGCAGTCAAAATGATCCTTAGAATTCTTCCCTACCTTATTCCTGTGCTGAGATACAGGCTGCTCCAACCTGCTGTAAAATGCTTGATTTCGAGAGTGAGCGAAACTAATGAAAACATTGTTGGGGTAAAACCTAAAGGGAAAGACCTAGCACCAAATCCAATTTGCCATCTGATCTAACTTCTGGAGGCAGTCAAAATGAGTATTTGAATTCTTCCCTACCTTATTCCTGTGCTGAGATACAGGCTGCTCCAACCTGCTGTAAAATGCTTGATTTCGAGAGTGAGCGAAACTAATGAAAACATTGTTGGGGTAAAACCTAAAGGGAAAGACCTAGCACCAAATTCCATTGGCCATCTGATCTAACTTCTGGAGGCAGTCAAAATGATCCTTAGAATTCTTCCCTACCTTATTCCTGTGCTGAGATACAGGCTGCTCCAACCTGCTGTAAAATGCTTGATTTCGAGAGTGAGCGAAACTAATGAAAACATTGTTGGGGTAAAACCTAAAGGGAAAGACCTAGCACCAAATCCAATTTGCCATCTGATCTAACTTCTGGAGGCAGTCAAAATGATCCTTAGAATTCTTCCCTACCTTATTCCTGTGCTGAGATACAGGCTGCTCCAACCTGCTGTAAAATGCTTGATTTCGAGAGTGAGCGAAACTAATGAAAACATTGTTGGGGTAAAACCTAAAGGGAAAGACCTAGCACCAAATCCAATTTGCCATCTGATCTAACTTCTGGAGGCAGTCAAAATGATCCTTAGAATTCTTCCCTACCTTATTCCTGCGCTGAGATACAGGCTGCTCCAACCTGCTGTAAAATGCTTGATTTCGAGAGTGAGCGAAACTAATGAAAACATTGTTGGGGTAAAACCTAAAGGGAAAGACCTAGCACCAAATCCAATTTGCCATCTGATCTAACTTCTGGAGGCAGTCAAAATGAGTATTTGAATTCTTCCCTACCTTATTCCTGTGCTGAGATACAGGCTGCTCCAACCTGCTGTAAAATGCTTGATTTCGAGAGTGAGCGAAACTAATGAAAACATTGTTGGGGTAAAACCTAAAGGGAAAGACCTAGCACCAAATTCCATTGGCCATCTGATCTAACTTCTGGAGGCAGTCAAAATGATCCTTAGAATTCTTCCCTACCTTATTCCTGTGCTGAGATACAGGCTGCTCCAACCTGCTGTAAAATGCTTGATTTCGAGAGTGAGCGAAACTAATGAAAACATTGTTGGGGTAAAACCTAAAGGGAAAGACCTAGCACCAAATCCAATTTGCCATCTGATCTAACTTCTGGAGGCAGTCAAAATGATCCTTAGAATTCTTCCCTACCTTATTCCTGTGCTGAGATACAGGCTGCTCCAACCTGCTGTAAAATGCTTGATTTCGAGAGTGAGCGAAACTAATGAAAACATTGTTGGGGTAAAACCTAAAGGGAAAGACCTAGCACCAAATCCAATTTGCCATCTGATCTAACTTCTGGAGGCAGTCAAAATGATCCTTAGAATTCTTCCCTACCTTATTCCTGCGCTGAGATACAGGCTGCTCCAACCTGCTGTAAAATGCTTGATTTCGAGAGTGAGCGAAACTAATGAAAACATTGTTGGGGTAAAACCTAAAGGGAAAGACCTAGCACCAAATCCAATTTGCCATCTGATCTAACTTCTGGAGGCAGTCAAAATGATCCTTAGAATTCTTCCCTACCTTATTCCTGTGCTGAGATACAGGCTGCTCCAACCTGCTGTAAAATGCTTGATTTCGAGAGTGAGCGAAACTAATGAAAACATTGTTGGGGTAAAACCTAAAGGGAAAGACCTAGCACCAAATCCAATTTGCCATCTGATCTAACTTCTGGAGGCAGTCAAAATGATCCTTAGAATTCTTCCCTACCTTATTCCTGCGCTGAGATACAGGCTGCTCCAACCTGCTGTAAAATGCTTGATTTCGAGAGTGAGCGAAACTAATGAAAACATTGTTGGGGTAAAACCTAAAGGGAAAGACCTAGCACCAAATCCAATTTGCCATCTGATCTAACTTCTGGAGGCAGTCAAAATGATCCTTAGAATTCTTCCCTACCTTATTCCTGTGCTGAGATACAGGCTGCTCCAACCTGCTGTAAAATGCTTGATTTCGAGAGTGAGCGAAACTAATGAAAACATTGTTGGGGTAAAACCTAAAGGGAAAGACCTAGCACCAAATCCAATTTGCCATCTGATCTAACTTCTGGAGGCAGTCAAAATGAGTATTTGAATTCTTCCCTACCTTATTCCTGTGCTGAGATACAGGCTGCTCCAACCTGCTGTAAAATGCTTGATTTCGAGAGTGAGCGAAACTAATGAAAACATTGTTGGGGTAAAACCTAAAGGGAAAGACCTAGCACCAAATTCCATTGGCCATCTGATCTAACTTCTGGAGGCAGTCAAAATGATCCTTAGAATTCTTCCCTACCTTATTCCTGTGCTGAGATACAGGCTGCTCCAACCTGCTGTAAAATGCTTGATTTCGAGAGTGAGCGAAACTAATGAAAACATTGTTGGGGTAAAACCTAAAGGGAAAGACCTAGCGCCAAATCCAATTTGCCATCTGATCTAACTTCTGGAGGCAGTCAAAATGAGTATTTGAATTCTTCCCTACCTTATTCCTGTGCTGAGATACAGGCTGCTCCAACCTGCTGTAAAATGCTTGATTTCGAGAGTGAGCGAAACTAATGAAAACATTGTTGGGGTAAAACCTAAAGGGAAAGACCTAGCACCAAATCCAATTTGCCATCTGATCTAACTTCTGGAGGCAGTCAAAATGATCCTTAGAATTCTTCCCTACCTTATTCCTGTGCTGAGATACAGGCTGCTCCAACCTGCTGTAAAATGCTTGATTTCGAGAGTGAGCGAAACTAATGAAAACATTGTTGGGGTAAAACCTAAAGGGAAAGACCTAGCACCAAATTCCATTGGCCATCTGATCTAACTTCTGGAGGCAGTCAAAATGATCCTTAGAATTCTTCCCTACCTTATTCCTGTGCTGAGATACAGGCTGCTCCAACCTGCTGTAAAATGCTTGATTTCGAGAGTGAGCGAAACTAATGAAAACATTGTTGGGGTAAAACCTAAAGGGAAAGACCTAGCACCAAATCCAATTTGCCATCTGATCTAACTTCTGGAGGCAGTCAAAATGAGTATTTGAATTCTTCCCTACCTTATTCCTGTGCTGAGATACAGGCTGCTCCAACCTGCTGTAAAATGCTTGATTTCGAGAGTGAGCGAAACTAATGAAAACATTGTTGGGGTAAAACCTAAAGGGAAAGACCTAGCACCAAATCCAATTTGCCATCTGATCTAACTTCTGGAGGCAGTCAAAATGATCCTTAGAATTCTTCCCTACCTTATTCCTGTGCTGAGATACAGGCTGCTCCAACCTGCTGTAAAATGCTTGATTTCGAGAGTGAGCGAAACTAATGAAAACATTGTTGGGGGTAAAACCTAAAGGGAAAGACCTAGCACCAAATTCCATTGGCCATCTGATCTAACTTCTGGAGGCAGTCAAAATGATCCTTAGAATTCTTCCCTACCTTATTCCTGTGCTGAGATACAGGCTGCTCCAACCTGCTGTAAAATGCTTGATTTCGAGAGTGAGCGAAACTAATGAAAACATTGTTGGGGTAAAACCTAAAGGGAAAGACCTAGCACCAAATTCCATTGGCCATCTGATCTAACTTCTG
Source organism: Melanerpes formicivorus (assembly GCF_026170545.1). Lineage (NCBI taxonomy): Eukaryota > Metazoa > Chordata > Aves > Piciformes > Picidae > Melanerpes > Melanerpes formicivorus. The sequence continues at coordinate 58,797 of NW_027143220.1, forward strand.
GAGGCAGTCAAAATGATCCTTAGAATTCTTCCCTACCTTATTCCTGTGCTGAGATACAGGCTGCTCCAACCTGCTGTAAAATGCTTGATTTCGAGAGTGAGCGAAACTAATGAAAACATTGTTGGGGTAAAACCTAAAGGGAAAGACCTAGCACCAAATCCAATTTGCCATCTGATCTAACTTCTGGAGGCAGTCAAAATGATCCTTAGAATTCTCCCCTACCTTATTCCTGCGCTGAGATACAGGCTGCTCCAACCTGCTGTAAAATGCTTGATTTCGAGAGTGAGCGAAACTAATGAAAACATTGTTGGGGTAAAACCTAAAGGGAAAGACCTAGCACCAAATCCAATTTGCCATCTGATCTAACTTCTGGAGGCAGTCAAAATGATCCTTAGAATTCTTCCCTACCTTATTCCTGTGCTGAGATACAGGCTGCTCCAACCTGCTGTAAAATGCTTGATTTCGAGAGTGAGCGAAACTAATGAAAACATTGTTGGGGTAAAACCTAAAGAGAAAGACCTAGCACCAAATCCAATTTGCCATCTGATCTAACTTCTGGAGGCAGTCAAAATGATCCTTAGAATTCTTCCCTACCTTATTCCTGCGCTGAGATACAGGCTGCTCCAACCTGCTGTAAAATGCTTGATTTCGAGAGTGAGCGAAACTAATGAAAACATTGTTGGGGTAAAACCTAAAGGGAAAGACCTAGCACCAAATCCAATTTGCCATCTGATCTAACTTCTGGAGGCAGTCAAAATGATCCTTAGAATTCTTCCCTACCTTATTCCTGTGCTGAGATACAGGCTGCTCCAACCTGCTGTAAAATGCTTGATTTCGAGAGTGAGCGAAACTAATGAAAACATTGTTGGGGTAAAACCTAAAGGGAAAGACCTAGCACCAAATCCAATTTGCGATCTGATCTAACTTCTGGAGGCAGTCAAAATGATCCTTAGAATTCTTCCCTACCTTATTCCTGTGCTGAGATACAGGCTGCTCCAACCTGCTGTAAAATGCTTGATTTCGAGAGTGAGCGAAACTAATGAAAACATTGTTGGGGTAAAACCTAAAGGGAAAGACCTAGCACCAAATCCAATTGGCCATCTGATCTAACTTCTGGAGGCAGTCAAAATGAGTATTTGAATTCTTCCCTACCTTATTCCTGTGCTGAGATACAGGCTGCTCCAACCTGCTGTAAAATGCTTGATTTCGAGAGTGAGCGAAACTAATGAAAACATTGTTGGGGTAAAACCTAAAGGGAAAGACCTAGCACCAAATCCAATTTGCCATCTGATCTAACTTCTGGAGGCAGTCAAAATGATCCTTAGAATTCTTCCCTACCTTATTCCTGTGCTGAGATACAGGCTGCTCCAACCTGCTGTAAAATGCTTGATTTCGAGAGTGAGCGAAACTAATGAAAACATTGTTGGGGTAAAACCTAAAGGGAAAGACCTAGCACCAAATCCAATTTGCCATCTGATCTAACTTCTGGAGGCAGTCAAAATGATCCTTAGAATTCTTCCCTACCTTATTCCTGTGCTGAGATACAGGCTGCTCCAACCTGCTGTAAAATGCTTGATTTCGAGAGTGAGCGAAACTAATGAAAACATTGTTGGGGTAAAACCTAAAGGGAAAGACCTAGCACCAAATCCAATTTGCCATCTGATCTAACTTCTGGAGGCAGTCAAAATGATCCTTAGAATTCTTCCCTACCTTATTCCTGTGCTGAGATACAGGCTGCTCCAACCTGCTGTAAAATGCTTGATTTCGAGAGTGAGCGAAACTAATGAAAACATTGTTGGGGTAAAACCTAAAGGGAAAGACCTAGCACCAAATCCAATTTGCCATCTGATCTAACTTCTGGAGGCAGTCAAAATGATCCTTAGAATTCTTCCCTACCTTATTCCTGTGCTGAGATACAGGCTGCTCCAACCTGCTGTAAAATGCTTGATTTCGAGAGTGAGCGAAACTAATGAAAACATTGTTGGGGTAAAACCTAAAGGGAAAGACCTAGCACCAAATCCAATTTGCCATCTGATCTAACTTCTGGAGGCAGTCAAAATGATCCTTAGAATTCTTCCCTACCTTATTCCTGTGCTGAGATACAGGCTGCTCCAACCTGCTGTAAAATGCTTGATTTCGAGAGTGAGCGAAACTAATGAAAACATTGTTGGGGTAAAACCTAAAGGGAAAGACCTAGCACCAAATCCAATTTGCCATCTGATCTAACTTCTGGAGGCAGTCAAAATGAGTATTTGAATTCTTCCCTACCTTATTCCTGTGCTGAGATACAGGCTGCTCCAACCTGCTGTAAAATGCTTGATTTCGAGAGTGAGCGAAACTAATGAAAACATTGTTGGGGTAAAACCTAAAGGGAAAGACCTAGCACCAAATTCCATTGGCCATCTGATCTAACTTCTGGAGGCAGTCAAAATGATCCTTAGAATTCTTCCCTACCTTATTCCTGTGCTGAGATACAGGCTGCTCCAACCTGCTGTAAAATGCTTGATTTCGAGAGTGAGCGAAACTAATGAAAACATTGTTGGGGTAAAACCTAAAGGGAAAGACCTAGCACCAAATCCAATTTGCCATCTGATCTAACTTCTGGAGGCAGTCAAAATGATCCTTAGAATTCTTCCCTACCTTATTCCTGTGCTGAGATACAGGCTGCTCCAACCTGCTGTAAAATGCTTGATTTCGAGAGTGAGCGAAACTAATGAAAACATTGTTGGGGTAAAACCTAAAGGGAAAGACCTAGCACCAAATCCAATTTGCCATCTGATCTAACTTCTGGAGGCAGTCAAAATGATCCTTAGAATTCTTCCCTACCTTATTCCTGCGCTGAGATACAGGCTGCTCCAACCTGCTGTAAAATGCTTGATTTCGAGAGTGAGCGAAACTAATGAAAACATTGTTGGGGTAAAACCTAAAGGGAAAGACCTAGCACCAAATCCAATTTGCCATCTGATCTAACTTCTGGAGGCAGTCAAAATGAGTATTTGAATTCTTCCCTACCTTATTCCTGTGCTGAGATACAGGCTGCTCCAACCTGCTGTAAAATGCTTGATTTCGAGAGTGAGCGAAACTAATGAAAACATTGTTGGGGTAAAACCTAAAGGGAAAGACCTAGCACCAAATTCCATTGGCCATCTGATCTAACTTCTGGAGGCAGTCAAAATGATCCTTAGAATTCTTCCCTACCTTATTCCTGTGCTGAGATACAGGCTGCTCCAACCTGCTGTAAAATGCTTGATTTCGAGAGTGAGCGAAACTAATGAAAACATTGTTGGGGTAAAACCTAAAGGGAAAGACCTAGCACCAAATCCAATTTGCCATCTGATCTAACTTCTGGAGGCAGTCAAAATGATCCTTAGAATTCTTCCCTACCTTATTCCTGTGCTGAGATACAGGCTGCTCCAACCTGCTGTAAAATGCTTGATTTCGAGAGTGAGCGAAACTAATGAAAACATTGTTGGGGTAAAACCTAAAGGGAAAGACCTAGCACCAAATCCAATTTGCCATCTGATCTAACTTCTGGAGGCAGTCAAAATGATCCTTAGAATTCTTCCCTACCTTATTCCTGCGCTGAGATACAGGCTGCTCCAACCTGCTGTAAAATGCTTGATTTCGAGAGTGAGCGAAACTAATGAAAACATTGTTGGGGTAAAACCTAAAGGGAAAGACCTAGCACCAAATCCAATTTGCCATCTGATCTAACTTCTGGAGGCAGTCAAAATGATCCTTAGAATTCTTCCCTACCTTATTCCTGTGCTGAGATACAGGCTGCTCCAACCTGCTGTAAAATGCTTGATTTCGAGAGTGAGCGAAACTAATGAAAACATTGTTGGGGTAAAACCTAAAGGGAAAGACCTAGCACCAAATCCAATTTGCCATCTGATCTAACTTCTGGAGGCAGTCAAAATGATCCTTAGAATTCTTCCCTACCTTATTCCTGCGCTGAGATACAGGCTGCTCCAACCTGCTGTAAAATGCTTGATTTCGAGAGTGAGCGAAACTAATGAAAACATTGTTGGGGTAAAACCTAAAGGGAAAGACCTAGCACCAAATCCAATTTGCCATCTGATCTAACTTCTGGAGGCAGTCAAAATGATCCTTAGAATTCTTCCCTACCTTATTCCTGTGCTGAGATACAGGCTGCTCCAACCTGCTGTAAAATGCTTGATTTCGAGAGTGAGCGAAACTAATGAAAACATTGTTGGGGTAAAACCTAAAGGGAAAGACCTAGCACCAAATCCAATTTGCCATCTGATCTAACTTCTGGAGGCAGTCAAAATGAGTATTTGAATTCTTCCCTACCTTATTCCTGTGCTGAGATACAGGCTGCTCCAACCTGCTGTAAAATGCTTGATTTCGAGAGTGAGCGAAACTAATGAAAACATTGTTGGGGTAAAACCTAAAGGGAAAGACCTAGCACCAAATTCCATTGGCCATCTGATCTAACTTCTGGAGGCAGTCAAAATGATCCTTAGAATTCTTCCCTACCTTATTCCTGTGCTGAGATACAGGCTGCTCCAACCTGCTGTAAAATGCTTGATTTCGAGAGTGAGCGAAACTAATGAAAACATTGTTGGGGTAAAACCTAAAGGGAAAGACCTAGCGCCAAATCCAATTTGCCATCTGATCTAACTTCTGGAGGCAGTCAAAATGAGTATTTGAATTCTTCCCTACCTTATTCCTGTGCTGAGATACAGGCTGCTCCAACCTGCTGTAAAATGCTTGATTTCGAGAGTGAGCGAAACTAATGAAAACATTGTTGGGGTAAAACCTAAAGGGAAAGACCTAGCACCAAATCCAATTTGCCATCTGATCTAACTTCTGGAGGCAGTCAAAATGATCCTTAGAATTCTTCCCTACCTTATTCCTGTGCTGAGATACAGGCTGCTCCAACCTGCTGTAAAATGCTTGATTTCCAGAGTGAGCGAAACTAATGAAAACATTGTTGGGGTAAAACCTAAAGGGAAAGACCTAGCACCAAATTCCATTGGCCATCTGATCTAACTTCTGGAGGCAGTCAAAATGATCCTTAGAATTCTTCCCTACCTTATTCCTGTGCTGAGATACAGGCTGCTCCAACCTGCTGTAAAATGCTTGATTTCGAGAGTGAGCGAAACTAATGAAAACATTGTTGGGGTAAAACCTAAAGGGAAAGACCTAGCACCAAATCCAATTTGCCATCTGATCTAACTTCTGGAGGCAGTCAAAATGAGTATTTGAATTCTTCCCTACCTTATTCCTGTGCTGAGATACAGGCTGCTCCAACCTGCTGTAAAATGCTTGATTTCGAGAGTGAGCGAAACTAATGAAAACATTGTTGGGGTAAAACCTAAAGGGAAAGACCTAGCACCAAATCCAATTTGCCATCTGATCTAACTTCTGGAGGCAGTCAAAATGATCCTTAGAATTCTTCCCTACCTTATTCCTGTGCTGAGATACAGGCTGCTCCAACCTGCTGTAAAATGCTTGATTTCGAGAGTGAGCGAAACTAATGAAAACATTGTTGGGGTAAAACCTAAAGGGAAAGACCTAGCACCAAATTCCATTGGCCATCTGATCTAACTTCTGGAGGCAGTCAAAATGATCCTTAGAATTCTTCCCTACCTTATTCCTGTGCTGAGATACAGGCTGCTCCAACCTGCTGTAAAATGCTTGATTTCGAGAGTGAGCGAAACTAATGAAAACATTGTTGGGGTAAAACCTAAAGGGAAAGACCTAGCACCAAATTCCATTGGCCATCTGATCTAACTTCTGGAGGCAGTCAAAATGATCCTTAGAATTCTTCCCTACCTTATTCCTGTGCTGAGATACAGGCTGCTCCAACCTGCTGTAAAATGCTTGATTTCGAGAGTGAGCGAAACTAATGAAAACATTGTTGGGGTAAAACCTAAAGGGAAAGACCTAGCACCAAATCCAATTTGCCATCTGATCTAACTTCTGGAGGCAGTCAAAATGATCCTTAGAATTCTCCCCTACCTTATTCCTGCGCTGAGATACAGGCTGCTCCAACCTGCTGTAAAATGCTTGATTTCGAGAGTGAGCGAAACTAATGAAAACATTGTTGGGGTAAAACCTAAAGGGAAAGACCTAGCACCAAATCCAATTTGCCATCTGATCTAACTTCTGGAGGCAGTCAAAATGATCCTTAGAATTCTTCCCTACCTTATTCCTGTGCTGAGATACAGGCTGCTCCAACCTGCTGTAAAATGCTTGATTTCGAGAGTGAGCGAAACTAATGAAAACATTGTTGGGGTAAAACCTAAAGAGAAAGACCTAGCACCAAATCCAATTTGCCATCTGATCTAACTTCTGGAGGCAGTCAAAATGATCCTTAGAATTCTTCCCTACCTTATTCCTGCGCTGAGATACAGGCTGCTCCAACCTGCTGTAAAATGCTTGATTTCGAGAGTGAGCGAAACTAATGAAAACATTGTTGGGGTAAAACCTAAAGGGAAAGACCTAGCACCAAATCCAATTTGCCATCTGATCTAACTTCTGGAGGCAGTCAAAATGATCCTTAGAATTCTTCCCTACCTTATTCCTGTGCTGAGATACAGGCTGCTCCAACCTGCTGTAAAATGCTTGATTTCGAGAGTGAGCGAAACTAATGAAAACATTGTTGGGGTAAAACCTAAAGGGAAAGACCTAGCACCAAATCCAATTTGCGATCTGATCTAACTTCTGGAGGCAGTCAAAATGATCCTTAGAATTCTTCCCTACCTTATTCCTGTGCTGAGATACAGGCTGCTCCAACCTGCTGTAAAATGCTTGATTTCGAGAGTGAGCGAAACTAATGAAAACATTGTTGGGGTAAAACCTAAAGGGAAAGACCTAGCACCAAATCCAATTGGCCATCTGATCTAACTTCTGGAGGCAGTCAAAATGAGTATTTGAATTCTTCCCTACCTTATTCCTGTGCTGAGATACAGGCTGCTCCAACCTGCTGTAAAATGCTTGATTTCGAGAGTGAGCGAAACTAATGAAAACATTGTTGGGGTAAAACCTAAAGGGAAAGACCTAGCACCAAATCCAATTTGCCATCTGATCTAACTTCTGGAGGCAGTCAAAATGATCCTTAGAATTCTTCCCTACCTTATTCCTGTGCTGAGATACAGGCTGCTCCAACCTGCTGTAAAATGCTTGATTTCGAGAGTGAGCGAAACTAATGAAAACATTGTTGGGGTAAAACCTAAAGGGAAAGACCTAGCACCAAATCCAATTGGCCATCTGATCTAACTTCTGGAGGCAGTCAAAATGAGTATTTGAATTCTTCCCTACCTTATTCCTGTGCTGAGATACAGGCTGCTCCAACCTGCTGTAAAATGCTTGATTTCGAGAGTGAGCGAAACTAATGAAAACATTGTTGGGGTAAAACCTAAAGGGAAAGACCTAGCACCAAATCCAATTTGCCATCTGATCTAACTTCTGGAGGCAGTCAAAATGATCCTTAGAATTCTTCCCTACCTTATTCCTGTGCTGAGATACAGGCTGCTCCAACCTGCTGTAAAATGCTTGATTTCGAGAGTGAGCGAAACTAATGAAAACATTGTTGGGGTAAAACCTAAAGGGAAAGACCTAGCACCAAATCCAATTTGCCATCTGATCTAACTTCTGGAGGCAGTCAAAATGATCCTTAGAATTCTTCCCTACCTTATTCCTGTGCTGAGATACAGGCTGCTCCAACCTGCTGTAAAATGCTTGATTTCGAGAGTGAGCGAAACTAATGAAAACATTGTTGGGGTAAAACCTAAAGGGAAAGACCTAGCACCAAATCCAATTTGCCATCTGATCTAACTTCTGGAGGCAGTCAAAATGAGTATTTGAATTCTTCCCTACCTTATTCCTGTGCTGAGATACAGGCTGCTCCAACCTGCTGTAAAATGCTTGATTTCGAGAGTGAGCGAAACTAATGAAAACATTGTTGGGGTAAAACCTAAAGGGAAAGACCTAGCACCAAATCCAATTTGCCATCTGATCTAACTTCTGGAGGCAGTCAAAATGATCCTTAGAATTCTTCCCTACCTTATTCCTGTGCTGAGATACAGGCTGCTCCAACCTGCTGTAAAATGCTTGATTTCGAGAGTGAGCGAAACTAATGAAAACATTGTTGGGGTAAAACCTAAAGGGAAAGACCTAGCACCAAATCCAATTTGCCATCTGATCTAACTTCTGGAGGCAGTCAAAATGATCCTTAGAATTCTTCCCTACCTTATTCCTGTGCTGAGATACAGGCTGCTCCAACCTGCTGTAAAATGCTTGATTTCGAGAGTGAGCGAAACTAATGAAAACATTGTTGGGGTAAAACCTAAAGGGAAAGACCTAGCACCAAATCCAATTTGCCATCTGATCTAACTTCTGGAGGCAGTCAAAATGATCCTTAGAATTCTTCCCTACCTTATTCCTGTGCTGAGATACAGGCTGCTCCAACCTGCTGTAAAATGCTTGATTTCGAGAGTGAGCGAAACTAATGAAAACATTGTTGGGGTAAAACCTAAAGGGAAAGACCTAGCACCAAATTCCATTGGCCATCTGATCTAACTTCTGGAGGCAGTCAAAATGATCCTTAGAATTCTTCCCTACCTTATTCCTGTGCTGAGATACAGGCTGCTCCAACCTGCTGTAAAATGCTTGATTTCGAGAGTGAGCGAAACTAATGAAAACATTGTTGGGGTAAAACCTAAAGGGAAAGACCTAGCACCAAATCCAATTTGCCATCTGATCTAACTTCTGGAGGCAGTCAAAATGATCCTTAGAATTCTTCCCTACCTTATTCCTGTGCTGAGATACAGGCTGCTCCAACCTGCTGTAAAATGCTTGATTTCGAGAGTGAGCGAAACTAATGAAAACATTGTTGGGGTAAAACCTAAAGGGAAAGACCTAGCACCAAATCCAATTTGCCATCTGATCTAACTTCTGGAGGCAGTCAAAATGATCCTTAGAATTCTTCCCTACCTTATTCCTGTGCTGAGATACAGGCTGCTCCAACCTGCTGTAAAATGCTTGATTTCGAGAGTGAGCGAAACTAATGAAAACATTGTTGGGGTAAAACCTAAAGGGAAAGACCTAGCACCAAATCCAATTTGCCATCTGATCTAACTTCTGGAGGCAGTCAAAATGATCCTTAGAATTCTTCCCTACCTTATTCCTGTGCTGAGATACAGGCTGCTCCAACCTGCTGTAAAATGCTTGATTTCGAGAGTGAGCGAAACTAATGAAAACATTGTTGGGGTAAAACCTAAAGGGAAAGACCTAGCACCAAATTGCATTGGCCATCTGATCTAACTTCTGGAGGCAGTCAAAATGATCCTTAGAATTCTTCCCTACCTTATTCCTGTGCTGAGATACAGGCTGCTCCAACCTGCTGTAAAATGCTTGATTTCGAGAGTGAGCGAAACTAATGAAAACATTGTTGGGGTAAAACCTAAAGGGAAAGACCTAGCACCAAATCCAATTTGCCATCTGATCTAACTTCTGGAGGCAGTCAAAATGATCCTTAGAATTCTTCCCTACCTTATTCCTGTGCTGAGATACAGGCTGCTCCAACCTGCTGTAAAATGCTTGATTTCGAGAGTGAGCGAAACTAATGAAAACATTGTTGGGGTAAAACCTAAAGGGAAAGACCTAGCACCAAATCCAATTTGCCATCTGATCTAACTTCTGGAGGCAGTCAAAATGATCCTTAGAATTCTTCCCTACCTTATTCCTGCGCTGAGATACAGGCTGCTCCAACCTGCTGTAAAATGCTTGATTTCGAGAGTGAGCGAAACTAATGAAAACATTGTTGGGGTAAAACCTAAAGGGAAAGACCTAGCACCAAATCCAATTTGCCATCTGATCTAACTTCTGGAGGCAGTCAAAATGATCCTTAGAATTCTTCCCTACCTTATTCCTGTGCTGAGATACAGGCTGCTCCAACCTGCTGTAAAATGCTTGATTTCGAGAGTGAGCGAAACTAATGAAAACATTGTTGGGGTAAAAACCTAAAGGGAAAGACCTAGCACCAAATTGCATTGGCCATCTGATCTAACTTCTGGAGGCAGTCAAAATGATCCTTAGAATTCTTCCCTACCTTATTCCTGTGCTGAGATACAGGCTGCTCCAACCTGCTGTAAAATGCTTGATTTCGAGAGTGAGCGAAACTAATGAAAACATTGTTGGGGTAAAACCTAAAGGGAAAGACCTAGCACCAAATCCAATTTGCCATCTGATCTAACTTCTGGAGGCAGTCAAAATGATCCTTAGAATTCTTCCCCTACCTTATTCCTGTGCTGAGATACAGGCTGCTCCAACCTGCTGTAAAATGCTTGATTTCGAGAGTGAGCGAAACTAATGAAAACATTGTTGGGGTAAAACCTAAAGGGAAAGACCTAGCACCAAATCCAATTTGCCATCTGATCTAACTTCTGGAGGCAGTCAAAATGATCCTTAGAATTCTTCCCTACCTTATTCCTGCGCTGAGATACAGGCTGCTCCAACCTGCTGTAAAATGCTTGATTTCGAGAGTGAGCGAAACTAATGAAAACATTGTTGGGGTAAAACCTAAAGGGAAAGACCTAGCACCAATCCAATTTGCCATCTGATCTAACTTCTGGAGGCAGTCAAAATGATCCTTAGAATTCTTCCCTACCTTATTCCTGTGCTGAGATACAGGCTGCTCCAACCTGCTGTAAAATGCTTGATTTCGAGAGTGAGCGAAACTAATGAAAACATTGTTGGGGTAAAACCTAAAGGGAAAGACCTAGCACCAAATTGCATTGGCCATCTGATCTAACTTCTGGAGGCAGTCAAAATGATCCTTAGAATTCTTCCCTACCTTATTCCTGTGCTGAGATACAGGCTGCTCCAACCTGCTGTAAAATGCTTGATTTCGAGAGTGAGCGAAACTAATGAAAACATTGTTGGGGTAAAACCTAAAGGGAAAGACCTAGCACCAAATCCAATTTGCCATCTGATCTAACTTCTGGAGGCAGTCAAAATGATCCTTAGAATTCTTCCCTACCTTATTCCTGTGCTGAGATACAGGCTGCTCCAACCTGCTGTAAAATGCTTGATTTCGAGAGTGAGCGAAACTAATGAAAACATTGTTGGGGTAAAACCTAAAGGAAAGACCTAGCACCAAATCCAATTTGCCATCTGATCTAACTTCTGGAGGCAGTCAAAATGATCCTTAGAATTCTTCCCTACCTTATTCCTGTGCTGAGATACAGGCTGCTCCAACCTGCTGTAAAATGCTTGATTTCGAGAGTGAGCGAAACTAATGAAAACATTGTTGGGGTAAAACCTAAAGGGAAAGACCTAGCACCAAATCCAATTTGCCATCTGATCTAACTTCTGGAGGCAGTCAAAATGATCCTTAGAATTCTTCCCTACCTTATTCCTGTGCTGAGATACAGGCTGCTCCAACCTGCTGTAAAATGCTTGATTTCGAGAGTGAGCGAAACTAATGAAAACATTGTTGGGGTAAAACCTAAAGGGAAAGACCTAGCACCAAATCCAATTTGCCATCTGATCTAACTTCTGGAGGCAGTCAAAATGATCCTTAGAATTCTTCCCTACCTTATTCCTGTGCTGAGATACAGGCTGCTCCAACCTGCTGTAAAATGCTTGATTTCGAGAGTGAGCGAAACTAATGAAAACATTGTTGGGGTAAAACCTAAAGGGAAAGACCTAGCACCAAATCCAATTTGCCATCTGATCTAACTTCTGGAGGCAGTCAAAATGATCCTTAGAATTCTTCCCTACCTTATTCCTGTGCTGAGATACAGGCTGCTCCAACCTGCTGTAAAATGCTTGATTTCGAGAGTGAGCGAAACTAATGAAAACATTGTTGGGGTAAAACCTAAAGGGAAAGACCTAGCACCAAATTGCATTGGCCATCTGATCTAACTTCTGGAGGCAGTCAAAATGATCCTTAGAATTCTTCCCTACCTTATTCCTGTGCTGAGATACAGGCTGCTCCAACCTGCTGTAAAATGCTTGATTTCGAGAGTGAGCGAAACTAATGAAAACATTGTTGGGGTAAAACCTAAAGGGAAAGACCTAGCACCAAATCCAATTGGCCATCTGATCTAACTTCTGGAGGCAGTCAAAATGATCCTTAGAATTCTTCCCTACCTTATTCCTGCGCTGAGATACAGGCCTGCTCCAACCTGCTGTAAAATGCTTGATTTCGAGAGTGAGCGAAACTAATGAAAACATTGTTGGGGTAAAACCTAAAGGGAAAGACCTAGCACCAAATCCAATTTGCCATCTGATCTAACTTCTGGAGGCAGTCAAAATGATCCTTAGAATTCTTCCCTACCTTATTCCTGCGCTGAGATACAGGCTGCTCCAACCTGCTGTAAAATGCTTGATTTCGAGAGTGAGCGAAACTAATGAAAACATTGTTGGGGTAAAACCTAAAGGGAAAGACCTAGCACCAAATCCAATTTGCCATCTGATCTAACTTCTGGAGGCAGTCAAAATGATCCTTAGAATTCTTCCCTACCTTATTCCTGTGCTGAGATACAGGCTGCTCCAACCTGCTGTAAAATGCTTGATTTCGAGAGTGAGCGAAACTAATGAAAACATTGTTGGGGTAAAACCTAAAGGGAAAGACCTAGCACCAAATTCCATTGGCCATCTGATCTAACTTCTGGAGGCAGTCAAAATGATCCTTAGAATTCTTCCCTACCTTATTCCTGTGCTGAGATACAGGCTGCTCCAACCTGCTGTAAAATGCTTGATTTCGAGAGTGAGCGAAACTAATGAAAACATTGTTGGGGTAAAACCTAAAGGGAAAGACCTAGCACCAAATCCAATTTGCCATCTGATCTAACTTCTGGAGGCAGTCAAAATGATCCTTAGAATTCTTCCCTACCTTATTCCTGTGCTGAGATACAGGCTGCTCCAACCTGCTGTAAAATGCTTGATTTCGAGAGTGAGCGAAACTAATGAAAACATTGTTGGGGTAAAACCTAAAGGGAAAGACCTAGCACCAAATCCAATTTGCCATCTGATCTAACTTCTGGAGGCAGTCAAAATGATCCTTAGAATTCTTCCCTACCTTATTCCTGCGCTGAGATACAGGCTGCTCCAACCTGCTGTAAAATGCTTGATTTCGAGAGTGAGCGAAACTAATGAAAACATTGTTGGGGTAAAACCTAAAGGGAAAGACCTAGCACCAAATCCAATTTGCCATCTGATCTAACTTCTGGAGGCAGTCAAAATGATCCTTAGAATTCTTCCCTACCTTATTCCTGTGCTGAGATACAGGCTGCTCCAACCTGCTGTAAAATGCTTGATTTCGAGAGTGAGCGAAACTAATGAAAACATTGTTGGGGTAAAACCTAAAGAGAAAGACCTAGCACCAAATCCAATTTGCCATCTGATCTAACTTCTGGAGGCAGTCAAAATGATCCTTAGAATTCTTCCCTACCTTATTCCTGTGCTGAGATACAGGCTGCTCCAACCTGCTGTAAAATGCTTGATTTCGAGAGTGAGCGAAACTAATGAAAACATTGTTGGGGTAAAACCTAAAGGGAAAGACCTAGCACCAAATCCAATTTGCCATCTGATCTAACTTCTGGAGGCAGTCAAAATGATCCTTAGAATTCTTCCCTACCTTATTCCTGTGCTGAGATACAGGCTGCTCCAACCTGCTGTAAAATGCTTGATTTCGAGAGTGAGCGAAACTAATGAAAACATTGTTGGGGTAAAACCTAAAGGGAAAGACCTAGCACCAAATCCAATTTGCCATCTGATCTAACTTCTGGAGGCAGTCAAAATGATCCTTAGAATTCTTCCCTACCTTATTCCTGTGCTGAGATACAGGCTGCTCCAACCTGCTGTAAAATGCTTGATTTCGAGAGTGAGCGAAACTAATGAAAACATTGTTGGGGTAAAACCTAAAGGGAAAGACCTAGCACCAAATCCAATTGGCCATCTGATCTAACTTCTGGAGGCAGTCAAAATGAGTATTTGAATTCTTCCCTACCTTATTCCTGTGCTGAGATACAGGCTGCTCCAACCTGCTGTAAAATGCTTGATTTCGAGAGTGAGCGAAACTAATGAAAACATTGTTGGGGTAAAACCTAAAGGGAAAGACCTAGCACCAAATCCAATTTGCCATCTGATCTAACTTCTGGAGGCAGTCAAAATGATCCTTAGAATTCTTCCCTACCTTATTCCTGTGCTGAGATACAGGCTGCTCCAACCTGCTGTAAAATGCTTGATTTCGAGAGTGAGCGAAACTAATGAAAACATTGTTGGGGTAAAACCTAAAGGGAAAGACCTAGCACCAAATCCAATTGGCCATCTGATCTAACTTCTGGAGGCAGTCAAAATGATCCTTAGAATTCTTCCCTACCTTATTCCTGTGCTGAGATACAGGCTGCTCCAACCTGCTGTAAAATGCTTGATTTCGAGAGTGAGCGAAACTAATGAAAACATTGTTGGGGTAAAACCTAAAGGGAAAGACCTAGCACCAAATCCAATTTGCCATC